>NW_009953513.1:0-866 GCF_000747805.2 Chaetura pelagica
TCAAAAGAAGGATTTGACTTCATGATCTGGACAGGACTTTCTGGACTGAGCACATCCAGAAGTGAAGATGGAAGTACATACTTTTTTTCACTTTTGTCCATACATGGTACTGGTTTATTTTGGAGAAAAGACTTCCAAAACATTCAGCAACTTGTACTGTGATAACCCAATTGTCTGCTAGCTTTTTGTGTTTCTACCCTGTAGCTTCGATGAAATAGGTAAATATGATATTCCAGCAGAGCTGTACTTCATCATGAATAAAACAGGACAGAAGGATGTATACTATGTTGGTCACTCCGAAGGCACAGCTGCAGGTAATGTCTGGACTAGATGGATACAAAATACTTGATGTCACTACCTGATTGCAATCTCTCTCTCTTTAATACCTTCCTTTCTCAAAATAAGTTACTAAAGGAAGAAGGTACCATGTACTGCAGCTTGTTAAACATTCATTGTGTATAAAAAACAATGGGCTGCTAATCCAGCCTCACTTCTTTTCTGCATGTTGCTTTTTTTTAGTTGGTCTGCAGAGATCTCTTCACTAACTGGACTTGAGTCTTCTGTTTTTACAGGCTTCGTAGCATTTGCTACTTATCCTGAGTTGGCTCAAAGGATCAAGGTGTTCTTTGCTTTGGGACCAGTAACCACAATCACATATGCTACCAGTCCTCTGGTAAAATTTACACGTCTTCCCCAGTCACTGATCAGGGTACGTTCTTCCTCTTTCGTAAAGATGCCATTTTCTGCTTGGTCTCTACTGAGCGGTCTTGAAAGGGGTCAAGAGTCAGGAAGGACTTCAGTGTATCAGACTGCTGACAGTGCTGGCACACTTACTTGTAAAACAATGAAGGAAACTTCAAGGAAAA
>NW_009953514.1:0-4107 GCF_000747805.2 Chaetura pelagica
GGTAGGGACCCCCCTTCTGGGGGGCTCATGTTCCAGGGAACCACGTCGGGGTGGGGGGGGTAGGGACCTCCTATTTGGGGGGGTGTTCAGTGGGGACCCCCATTTTAGGGGCTCAGATGCCACCGGGAGACTTGGGGACCCCCTTATTTGGGGTAGGAATGCACTGGGGACCCCTCCCCCCCTTGGTGTGCAGAATGGGGACCCCCATCTAAGGTGGGTGCTGTAGGGGCAGGATTTGGGGTGCCATAGGGTCTTAAATCCTCCTCCCCCCCAAAATGGGGACCCCCCTGAGTTGGGGGGGGGACAGAACTGGGAGGGAACTGGGAACTGAGAGGAAGCTGGGAATCCCTGGGGTCACTTTTGGGGGGGGGTGAGTGAGCAAAATACCTCAGGGCACCCCCAAAATCCTCATCACCCCCATCCCTGGGGTTGGGGGCAGAAATTTCCTGGGGTGAGTTTAGAACCTGCTCCCTGGGGGGGGGTTATTTTTTAACCCCTGAGCAGAAAATCCCCCCAAAGTGACTGTTTCCCCACCCCTGAAAGAAGGGAAACGAACCAAAAATGAAGGAAATGAACCAAAAATTATGGAAATGAACCAAAAATGAAGGAAATAACCCCAACCCAGGGCATGGTGACGCAGAGCGAATACGGAACCTGATCGATCTCCACCCAAACCACGATGGCCATGAAGGGAAAGATCACCCCCCTTGTCACTCTGGAGGGGGGGATTTCCCTGCTAGAAGTAATGATTAATGACTAATTAAGAGGCTTGTGAGAACCACCCTGAACAGCCGGGCCTGGTTTTGCTGCCTGGGGGGAAGGAAAATCAAGATGCCGGACGGGGAAGCGAATGTTAGGCGCGCAACGGAGGAGGAGGAGGAGGAAGAGGGTGGCCCTGGAGCCACTGGGGACTTAATAATCATTAATTTTGCATATCAGTGATAATTATTATTATCCAGGCAGGTGGTACCAAAGCTTTTTATCACCTCCAGCTCCTAAATTTGCCATTTTAGGCCTTTTTTTAGGTGTCGTTGTGTTGTCCGGCGCGGCCGCCATTGAGCCCTGGTCAGGCTGTTCCTTTTTTGGGCTTGTTTTTTGCCCTTTTTAATCTCTTTTGGTGAGTTTTAACAACTCCTTGCTGCTCCTCGGGGCTGGTTACCCCCTTTTTTTCCCCTTTTTTGCTTTTATTTGGTGCTTTCATTCTGCATTTTCCTGAGGGCAGCTGGTAAACAGCAGCAAAATCTGTGTAGCTTTTGAGTTTTAGTTCCCAAAAGGTGTTTTATTTCCTAAAAAATGTGATTTCTTTCTAAAAAACTGTGATTTATATCTAAAAAACTTAGTTTATTTCCTAAAAAACTTGGTTTATTTCTTAAAAACCTGGTTTATTTCTTAAAAACTGATTTATTTCCTAAAAAACTTGCTTTATTTCCTAAAAAACCTGGTTTATTTCTCAAAACCCTCCCCAAACCCCTGCAGCTTTTGCCTGAAATGAGGACATTTAATAATAATATTAACAATAATATTATTTTCTAATAAATAAATGGTTGTTTTATAACAACTCTTTATTTTTTAATAAGCCCTTATTTTCTAATAAGTATTAAAGCCATTAATAAACATAACAAGCCACCTGGGGGCAGTGACCCCTCCATTTTGGGGTTGATTTCAGCACCAAGAAGTTCCAAAATTGCCTCTAATTCTGAATTTTTTTAACCTTTTGGCTTGAAGGGACAATTTTGGGGCTGGTTGAGGAAAGTTTGGGGGTTTTCTTGGGACAGTTTTGGGGCGGGTTGAGGATCCAAACGACGACCTCACTTGGCTTCGTTTCCACCTTGAGATGTGATGAGTTTTGACCAATTTTTGAGCAGCACCACCAAAGAGAACCCCCCACAACCCCCTTCCCTCCATCCTCCTGATCCCAGAATTCCCACCAACCCTCCCATTTTTCCAGGAGGTGCCTCAGGAACATTTGAGCTCCTTGAGGAAAAGCCGCGAGGAAGCCAAAGCCGAACGGGAACGCCAGAGCCAGGAGCTCCTGGTGAGTCCTTCAGATCTCCCTCCAAACCCTTCCATGACCACCAGGATTTTCCTTCCTCACTTGGGAATTTCCCTCTGGAATTTGCAGAAACAGACAGAAGTGGAAAGGCAGAAAATTGTGGCTGAGTGTAAAGAGCTCCGGGGGTTCCTGGAGGAGAAGGAGCAGCTCCTGTTGTCCCGGTTGGAAGAGCTGGACAGGGATGTCCTGAAGAGGAGGGATGAGAGCATCTCCCAACTCTCTGAGGAGATTGCCCAGTTGGACAAACTACTGGGAGAACAAGGAGGAAAACATTATGAGAGCCAGAAATAAAATGTAGAGTGAGGGAAAAGATTGCAGTATGGGAGATGGGTTAGATTAACTCTGGCCATCCAGGAATGAGAGTGGCAGCAAAATAATCCTGCCTATTGATGAGAGACCACCAGCTATTTCTGGAGAAGCAATGCCTTGACAGGCTTAGGTCTCCATGGTTCACGAACTTTTCCTATGTTATGTTCATAAAACTTTAGTTTCCTGGAGCACATTCATATCTACTTTATTTCAATACATGGATACTGTGAAAGGAGTTGAAGAGAAAGTGGTGGTAGTGATGTGTAACATGGAGACACCATACAAAGGGAAGTGTAGAAACAATACACCTACACTATCTTGGGAAAGATCTTGGCTGCTCCTGGAGCTATAGTCTGCTCTTCATTTGTCCATCCTTCACATCTCTGGGTGCTCAGCTACACACCTGACATCTACCCACTGCTTTTTTCACTAAAGTCAGTGGTGAACATGGTAAAAAGGGAAAACTCTCGTGGCATGGATTTTAAATTTAAACTGTGTTCTTTTTCTCATTGATTTCATTTCCTTACTTTATGCAAAAGGCCAAACTGAATTAATTACTTTTCAAACTTTACCTAAATCCTTGTATTAACTACTGAATAATTTCAGGTTGATTCCAAAGTTCTTGTATCATTCTACTACCATGGCCCAAAGAATTGTACCTACATGGATTAATTCCTTTCTTGATCTCTCAAAAGGCAAGAAGAATTCCAAGTAGCTCAGTAGGTCAACTTATATGCTGTTGTAGTAGGAAATGGCTGAACAGTGAAAATTTATGCTTATGCAACTGTTATTAATTTCTCACTCAATGCAATGATTCAGTGATTCAAAATGCATGGATGCATGGGTCAACTGACCATATTCTCTTAATCAGATTCACCCTGCAGCAAGAGAAGAAAAGTTGCTGGATTATATAAAACGAAACAGCAATGCCACAAAAGCAAACATTTCTGTCTCTATTAAGATACTAATGGTAAATACCAGAATGTGTCAGTTCATATTTTTGCTTCAATACATTAATAATAAAATCCTCCACATGCTTGCTTTGAATCAAATAAAGTTGCTCTGCATTTCAGGATTCTAATGGAATATCAAAGGATCTATAGAAGAGTAAAAACAGTAGAAGAAAAAAAAATAGTGAATTATAAATACAATATTATGATCTAAATAACATGACTCTATTTAGATGCAAAGTTTTAAAAGCTGTAAATTTCTACAAAAACATTTAGGTGTATGATGGCAGTTAGGTAACTCTATAGGTTAGTGATGTAGACAAATAAATGTAGGCTATATCCAAGCACAGAAACTCCAAATGTTAATGTTCATGTTGTTTCAAAAAGTGATTGCAGAAAAAGTAAGCACACTGTAATTTTCATGTCAGGTGACATTTTGTGTGTTATATATGTTTGAGCATGTGAATGCATATTAATACAACACTATTTAATGAAGAAGGTTTTGTTAACATTCCACCTTGAATGGCAATATCTGCATATTTTCAAATCCACTGAATATCAACATGGAAATTTTGTTTACAAGTTGTAGTTCAACGATTCATTAAATACCTCTTATTTAAGAAAAGATATATTCCAGTATGTAAGGTGCCATTGATGGGGCTGTAATCCCTGGCTTATCATCAGATATAAGTAGAATCACAGAATCATTAAGGCTGGAAGGGATCTTAAAGATCATCAAGTTCCAACCTCCCTGCCATGAGCAGGGAACCCCACCACTAGACCAGGTTGCACAAA
>NW_009953514.1:6374-6662 GCF_000747805.2 Chaetura pelagica
GTCCCCAAGGACACCAGAAAGAGGGGTTAGCGACTCTCTTAGATTGGGGGGTGCAGCGAGGACCCCCCATTTGGGGGCTCAAATGCTCCAAGAGACCAGATGGAGGGGGTAGGGACCCCCCTTCTGGGGGGCTCATGTTCCAGGGAACCACGTCGGGGTGGGGGGGGTAGGGACCTCCTATTTGGGGGGGTGTTCAGTGGGGACCCCCATTTTAGGGGCTCAGATGCCACCGGGAGACTTGGGGACCCCCTTCTTTGGGGGAGGAATGCACTGGGGACCCCTCACCCC
>NW_009953514.1:6841-14552 GCF_000747805.2 Chaetura pelagica
GGGGGGGGGCTGATCCTGGGTAGGTTGGGGGAGTATCTCTGTGCAAAAACAGAACTGGGAGGGAACTGGGAACTGAGAGGAAGCTGGGAATCCCTGGGGTCACTTTTGGGGGGGGGTGAGTGAGCAAAATACCTCAGGGCACCCCCAAAATCCTCATCACCCCCATCCCTGGGGTTGGGGGCAGAAATTTCCTGGGGTGAGTTTAGAACCTGCTCCCTGGGGGGGGGTTATTTTTTAACCCCTGAGCAGAAAATCCCCCCAAAGTGACTGTTTCCCCACCCCTGAAAGAAGGGAAACGAACCAAAAATGAAGGAAACGAACCAAAAATGAAGGAAATGAACCAAAAATTATGGAAATGAACCAAAAATGAAGGAAATAACCCCAACCCAGGGCATGGTGACGCAGAGCGAATACGGAACCTGATCGATCTCCACCCAAACCACGATGGCCATGAAGGGAAAGATCACCCCCCTTGTCACTCTGGAGGGGGGGATTTCCCTGCTAGAAATAATGATTAATGACTAATTAAGAGGCTTGTGAGAACCACCCTGAACAGCCGGGCCTGGTTTTGCTGCCTGGGGGGAAGGAAAATCAAGATGCCGGACGGGGAAGCGAATGTTAGGCGCGCAACGGAGGAGGAGGAGGAGGAAGAGGGTGGCCCTGGAGCCACTGGGGACTTAATAATCATTAATTTTGCATATCAGTGATAATTATTATTATCCAGGCAGGTGGTACCAAAGCTTTTTATCACCTCCAGCTCCTAAATTTGCCATTTTAGGCCTTTTTTTAGGTGTCGTTGTGTTGTCCGGCGCGGCCGCCATTGAGCCCTGGTCAGGCTGTTCCTTTTTTGGGCTTGTTTTTTGCCCTTTTTAATCTCTTTTGGTGAGTTTTAACAACTCCTTGCTGCTCCTCGGGGCTGGTTACCCCCTTTTTTTCCCCTTTTTTGCTTTTATTTGGTGCTTTCATTCTGCATTTTCCTGAGGGCAGCTGGTAAACAGCAGCAAAATCTGTGTAGCTTTTGAGTTTTAGTTCCCAAAAGGTGTTTTATTTCCTAAAAAATGTGATTTCTTTCTAAAAAACTGTGATTTATATCTAAAAAACTTAGTTTATTTCCTAAAAAACTTGGTTTATTTCTTAAAAACCTGGTTTATTTCTTAAAAACTGATTTATTTCCTAAAAAACTTGCTTTATTTCCTAAAAAACCTGGTTTATTTCTCAAAACCCTCCCCAAACCCCTGCAGCTTTTGCCTGAAATGAGGACATTTAATAATAATATTAACAATAATATTATTTTCTAATAAATAAATGGTTGTTTTATAACAACTCTTTATTTTTTAATAAGCCCTTATTTTCTAATAAGTATTAAAGCCATTAATAAACATAACAAGCCACCTGGGGGCAGTGACCCCTCCATTTTGGGGTTGATTTCAGCACCAAGAAGTTCCAAAATTGCCTCTAATTCTGAATTTTTTTAACCTTTTGGCTTGAAGGGACAATTTTGGGGCTGGTTGAGGAAAGTTTGGGGGTTTTCTTGGGACAGTTTTGGGGCGGGTTGAGGATCCAAACGACGACCTCACTTGGCTTCGTTTCCACCTTGAGATGTGATGAGTTTTGACCAATTTTTGAGCAGCACCACCAAAGAGAACCCCCCACAACCCCCTTCCCTCCATCCTCCTGATCCCAGAATTCCCACCAACCCTCCCATTTTTCCAGGAGGTGCCTCAGGAACATTTGAGCTCCTTGAGGAAAAGCCGCGAGGAAGCCAAAGCCGAACGGGAACGCCAGAGCCAGGAGCTCCTGGTGAGTCCTTCAGATCTCCCTCCAAACCCTTCCATGACCACCAGGATTTTCCTTCCTCACTTGGGAATTTCCCTCTGGAATTTGCAGAAACAGACAGAAGTGGAAAGGCAGAAAATTGTGGCTGAGTGTAAAGAGCTCCGGGGGTTCCTGGAGGAGAAGGAGCAGCTCCTGTTGTCCCGGTTGGAAGAGCTGGACAGGGATGTCCTGAAGAGGAGGGATGAGAGCATCTCCCAACTCTCTGAGGAGATTGCCCAGTTGGACAAACTACTGGGAGAACAAGGAGGAGAAAACACCCCAGGAAACCAGGTTGGGAATGTTGGGAATTGTCCTCCCATCCTGGGAAAACCTGAGCTTGGGATCCCTGGGGAGAAAAGTCCAGTTGAGGAGCAACTCGGGGCCACCTTGGAGTTGGGTCATGGGTGGAGTGGGGGTTGGGTTGGTTTTGGAGGTGGGAATGGAGCTTCTTAGCACAGATTTGGGGGAGAGTTTGGGCCTTTTTGGGAAAATGGGCCTTTTTTGGGAGGAGAAATGGGCTTTTTTTTAAAAAATGGGCCTTTTTTGGGGAAAATGGGCCTTTTTTTAGAAAAATGGACGTTTTTTGGGGAAAATGGGCCTTTTTTTAGAAAAAATGGGCTTTTTTGGGGGGCGAAATGGGTCCTTTTTTAAAATGGGTCTTTTTTGTTTTTGGGGGGGGGAAATGGGCCCTTTTTTTTAAATAGGTCTTTTTTTGGGGTGGAAATGGGCCTTTTCTTTTAAAAAATGGGCCTTTTTTGGGGAAAATGGGCCCGTTTTTTCAAAGAAAAGGTCCTTTTTTGGGGAAAATGGGCCCTTTTTTAAAAAGAAAAGGGCCTTTTTTGGGGAGAAATGGCCTTTTTTAAAATAAAAGGGCCTTTTTTGGGGGGAAATAGGCCTTTTTTTAAAATGGGCCTGTTTTAGGTGAAAATTTGGCCTTTTTTGGAGAAAATGGGCCTTTTTTGGGGGGAAAGGGCGTTTTTCAGAAAAAAGGGGCCTCTTTTGAGGAAAATGGGCCTTTAGTGAGGGAAAATCTGACATTTTGGAGGGAAATTGGCCTTTTTTGGGGAGGAAATTGGCCTTTTTGGGGAGGAAATTGGCCTTTTGTGAGGGAAAATCAGCCTTTTTTGGCTGGAAATTGGAATTTTTAGGGTTACATGGTCTTTATTTAATGGGAAATGGGCCTTTTTGAGGAGAAAAAATGGCTTTTTTGGGTGGGGGAAATTTGCTTTTATTGGTGGGGGAGAAATTGGCTTTTTTTGAGAGAAAACTGGTTGTTTTGGGGAGAAATTGGCCTTTTTTTGGGAGAAAACACCATCTTTTTTGCAGGAAATTGGACTTTTATGAGGAAACCACCATTTTGTGAGGGGAAATTGACCATTTTGGGAGGAAATTGGCCTGTTTTGGGGGGAAATTGGCCTTTTTTAGTAGTGCAGCTCCTTGGGTTCTCTTTGATCCCCTCAAAACTAAAACCTCTCTTATTTTGGTGTCTCTAAGGTAGAAAAAAAGCCTTTTTTTGATTAATTCCTCCTTTTTTTCCCCTCCTCTCTCTCTCCAGGGAGTTGCCCCAGTTGGAAGCAGGTGAGTGAAGCTGAGCCCTTACTGGTTTAACTGGGAGCCTCACTCTGGGCTGTTTCTTCCCATAAATCAAATGATTTTTCATTTCTTAATGAAATTAATTAATTTTTTACAATTTCTTTTCCCTTTTCCAGTTAATTTATGTCATTATTTATTTTTTTGATTTAATTTCTTTCCAGTCTTTTGTTGATTTGATTGATTGAATTTCCTTAATGATTGAATTTCCTTAATGATTGATTTTCCTTAATGATTGAATTTCCTTAATGATTGAATTTCTTTAATTATTGAATTTCTTTAATTATTGAATTTCTTATTGAATTTCTTTATTGAATTCCTTTAATTTCTTTATTTTCTTTTTTGAGTATTTAATTTCCTTCCTTTATTTTCTTTATTTAACTGATTTCTTTAATTAATTTAAGTAATTCATTAATTTTTATTCCTTTTCCAGTTAATTTATGTCATGATTTATTCTCTTCCCAATCACTTATTGATTCGATTGATGAAATTTCTTGAATTATTCAATTTCTTCAACCGATTTAAGGCTTTGACCACTTTCCTTGAATGAATTTAATTCCCTTTTCATCCATTAATTGCACTAATTGGCTCTTCTCCCCCCCCCAGCCCCCCCAGTGCTGAGGGCTGGATGTTCTGCAAACCCGAGGCGGGGCTGGCGGAGCTGGAGAAGAAGCTGAAGAGCTTTGCCCAGAAGAGCGCGGTGCTGAAGGAGGTGCTGCTGGAATTCCGGGGTGAGTAGCCTCCTGGGGGAGCAGATCCCAAGGGAGAAGGGGCTGGGAAGGGAGGGAGGGGTCCTGGGGACACATCCCTGGGGTCACATCCTTGGGGCACCTCTTGGGGACACATCCCTGGAACCTCATGGGGTCACATCCCTGGGGACACGTCCCAGAAGAGTGCGGTGCTGAAGGAGGTGCTGCTGGAATTCCAGGGTGAGGGGCCTCCTGGGGGAGCAGATCCCAGGGGAGAAGGGGCTGGGAAGGGAGGGAGGGGTCCTGGGGCCACATCCCTGGGGAATCTCATGGGGACACATCCCTGGGGAACCTCCTGGGGACACGTCCTTGGGGAACCTCTTGGGGACACGTCCCAGAAGAGCGCGGTGCTGAAGGAGGTGCTGCTGGAATTCCGGGGTGAGGAGCCTCCTGGGAGAGCAGATCCCAGGGGAGAAGGGGCTGGGAAGGGAGGGAGGGGTCCTGGGGACACATCCCTGGGGTCACATCCCTGGAGAACCTCGTGGGGACACGTCCCTGGGGTCACATCCCTGGGGAACCTCCTGGGGACACGTCCTTGGGGAACCTCTTGGGGACACGTCCCAGAAGAGCGCGGTGCTGAAGGAGGTGCTGCTGGAATTCCGGGGGGAGGAGCCTCCTGGGGGAGCAGATCCCAGGGGAGAAGGGGCTGGGAAGGGAGGGAGGGGTCCTGGGGACACATCCCTGGGGAACCTCCTGGGGACACGTCCTTGGGGAACCTCTTGGGGACACGTCCCAGAAGAGCGCGGTGCTGAAGGAGGTGCTGCTGGAATTCCGGGGTGAGGAGCCTCCTGGGAGAGCAGATCCCAGGCGAGAAGGGGCTGGGAAGGGAGGGAGGGGTCCTGAGGACACGTCCCTGGGGTCACATCCCTGGGACACCTCCTGGGGACACGTCCCTGAGGAATCTCATGGGGACATGTCCCTGGGACCTCTCTCTTGGGGACACATCCCTGGAATCTCATGGGGAACCTCTTGGGGACACGTCCCTGGGGAACCTCTTGTTTCTCTATTTAAATTCCTACATATTCATTAATGTTTCTTTTAATTAAACCTCTTTATTTCCCTCCTCAGAGAACCTGAGGTTCGAGCTGGAGAACGACACGGGTGAGTGGATCCTGAGGGAGGTTCATTCCTCCAACATCTCCTTGGGATGTTCCACCTTCCCAAGGGAACATCTTGGGACCTTCCACCTCAGGGGGTTGGAGAAGAGGAAATCATGGGAAAGGGGGGGGGAAAAAGGAGGGGGAGGGTTTTTTGGGGGGGAATTCTGGAGTGAAGAGGATTTTCCTGGAGTGAGGAGAACTTGGGAGCTGCTCAGAGATGGGTTGGCAGCTCTTTCTGCTGGTTTTTCCGAGCTCCAATGGCCCAGGATCTCCACATTCCAATGGCTCCAACATCTCCATATCCCAACATCCACCTCCTCCCACCCCTCCACCTCCTCCCAACCCCTCCAGCTCCTCCAACCCCCCCAGCTCCTCCAGCTTCCCACCACCTCCTCCAGCTTCCCACCACCTCCTCCAGCTTCCCACCACCTCCTCCAGCTTCCCACCACCTCCTCCACCCTCCCACCATGCTTTCCAAGAGTTGTTCTGTGCTCAACACTGGAATATGGTACTAATTCTAAGCTGTATGGAAAAAAAGAGATCAAATTTTTTTCTCCTTCTCCATTTTCTTGAGCTAATCTGGTAGCTCAGAAAAAGATAGAAAGGTAATATCAGCATGCAGAAGATCCTCTCCTGTCTCTGTTATTTACTGCTGATGTCCATCTAAATCCAAAAGCATGGTCAAAAAGAGGTTCACACTGCTTTTCTTAGCCCAGATCTCCAGGGTATTTCAGGATATGAAGCAACCCACATGGTCATCATGGTGTAAAGGAGGCTTTCCACTTCCTTTATATTCTATTTGTGTCAGGATCTCATCTGGATTTTTAATATTAGTACAAAGAGTCCAATGTAAATCTCCCCCAGTCAGTAGCCAGGAGATTCTGGTGCCCTAGAAATGTTGAAGCGCTGAGCAATCTACGGTGTACAGAGCATCTAAAGATATACAGTGCCCCTCCAGCTTCCCAACCCCTCCAACACCCATCTCCAATATCCCAACACCTCCACATCCTCCACCTCCCCAACCCCTCCAACATCCCAAGACCTCCAGCTTCCCAGCACCTCCAACATCCCAACACCTCCACATCCTCCTTATCCTCCAACTCCCAAACCTCTCCAACACGCAACCCCTCCACCTCCTCCTCCTCCAACACCTCCACATCCTCCTTATCCTCCAACTCCCAAACCTCTCCAACACGCAACCCCTCCACCTCCTCCTCCTCCAACACCTCCACATCCTCCAACTCCCAAACCTCTCCAGCTCCCAACCCCTCTGCTACCTCCCCCTCCTCCAACATCTCCAACATCCTCCTTATCCTTCACATCCTCCAACTCCTCCAACTCCCAAACCCCTCCAACTCCCAACCCCTCCACCTCCTCCTCCAACACCTCCACATCCTCCTCCACCTCCTCCTCCAACATCCCAACACCTCCACATCCTCCACCTCCTCCTCCAACATCCCAACACCTCCACATCCTCCACCTCCTCCTCCAACATCCCAACACCTCCACATCCTCCACCTTCCCACCACCTCCCACACTCCAATCTCTCCCACACCACCTCCTCAACTCAACCCAACCCCTCACCTCCCATTCCCCTCCCCATTCCACCTCCTACAACCCTTGGGAAATCCTTTGGAGAACCTTGAGTGACCCACCTTCCACCTCCCCCTCTCCCCAGGTGACCTCTCCTTGGACCCCGACACCGCCAACCCCTACCTGGTTCTTTCCGAGGACAAGAGGAGCGTCCGACTCCGTGGTGCCCCCCAGGAACTTCCAGCCAATCCCAAAAGATTTGATTATTCCTTTTGTGTCCTGGCAGCTGAGGGGTTTGTAGCTGGGAGACATTACTGGGAGGTGGAGGTGGGAGATGGAGAGAGTTGGGTCTTGGGAGCCGCGCGCGAGTCGGTGCGGAGGAAGGAAAAGATCGACTTCGCCCCCGAGGAAGGGATTTGGGCAGTGGGGTTGAACTGGAAAGGGAAAAATTGGGATCAATATCAGGCTTTTACTTCTCCAGAAACACCTTTATCCCTTTGTGAGAGGCCCAGGAAAATCGGGGTCTACCTGGACTACGAGGGGGGGTGGGTGGCGTTTTACAACGCCGACAACATGGCGCCCATTTTCACCTTCACCGCCGCCTTTTCCGAGAGGATCTTCCCCTTCTTCTGGCTCTTCTACGTGGGCTCCTCCCTCTCCCTTTGCAATTAAACCCCCCCCCAGTTTCCTCCAGCCCTCCCAGTTTCCTTCAAGCCCTCCCAGTTTCCTTCAGCCCCCTCAAATCCCATCAACCCCTCAAATCCTTTTAAGTCCCACCAGTTTCCTTTAAACCCCCCAGTTTCCTCCAGCCCCCCCAGTTTCCTTTAAACCCCCCAGTTTCCTCCAGCCCCCCGTTTCCTTTAAACCCCCCAGCTCCTTCAGCCCCCCCAAATCCTTTTAAATCCCCCCCAGTTGCCTCCAACC
>NW_009953514.1:15416-27648 GCF_000747805.2 Chaetura pelagica
CCCCCCCCAAAATAGTCACCTTAAACTGCCCCCCCCCACTTTGGAAAAGGGCCCAATCCTGGTTAGTGCTAAAAGCAACAAAAATTCCCAACCCCCCCATCCACAGATTGAGGTCAAAAAAAGGGGGAAAAGGACATTTTATTATTTAATTATCTATATTTAATTAACTGGGGGGGGGGGGGTTTGTGACCCCCCCAAAAAAAACCTCTGGAGCTGTTTTAGGAAGAGCTGAAATGTCCTCAAAAATGGCTTTATTTTGTATTTTGGGGGGAGGTTTTGGGGTTGTAGGAAACCCTGGAGGGGGGAAGTTTTGGTGGGGATGGAGGAAGAGGAGGAGGAAGAGGAGGAGGAAGAGGAAGAAGGGGGGGGTGAGGGGGGAAGCCATTTTGTAGGTGTGACCCCCCCACGTGTGCTCATCCCCTCGTGTGTCGTTTCCCTCTTGATTTTCTTTTTTCCTGTTGAGTGGGGAAATCAATAAAAGAAACACAAACAAACACCCCCAAAAAACCCTCCAAAAAACCCCAAAATTGGATGTACTTTTTGTTTTTAACTTGGGGAAAAATCAACTCTTGGGTGAGGGGGGGGGGAGGGAATTTAAGAGGTTAAATCAACCAAAATGGCCGCCCAGGAATGACCCAGATCCTTGGGAAAATATTAATTAACATGTATTTTAATTAACTTGATTGAAATTTCCTCCACTTGGTTTAAACCTCAAGTGATTAATGAGAATTTAAATTTCTTTTCCATCTTCTAGAACCTTTAAATTTCACTTTCTTGACATTTCCAATGATTTAAAATGGAAATTATTTCAATTTAGGTTTTATTTTATTTATTTTAAAAGAAAATAATTTCTCTATTTTGAATTTTATGTTGAATTTGAGGTGATTCTTTACATTTATTTAAACTTATTTACATCTAAATATATTTAAATTGAAGATTTACAAATTGAAGTTGAATTTAAATTGGATTTAAGTTGAATTTAAATTGGATTTAAGTTGAATTTAAATTGGATTTAAGTTGAATTCAATTTGGATTTAGGTTTAGGTTGAGCTTAAGTTGAATTTAAGTTGAATTTAAGTTATCAAATTTAAATTTATTTACATTTCTTTAATTTAAAATGTATTCTGAGAGTAACTTAATTGACTCAAATAATTAAATTTAATTCCAACTGATTAAATTACAATTACCTGTATTTATCTAAATTTCAAATTTGAAATTTTATCTCTATTTCAATTTATTTAAATGTATTTTGATCAAAATGAATTGGAAGTGAAATTTTATGTGAATATAAAATTGAATTTTAAACTATTTAGGTTTAAATTGAATTTTACTGAAGTTTATGTTAATTTTAAATCCTTTAAACCCATTTGAATTGATTCAAATCTAGAGTCACTTGTCTGAATCTAGTTTATTTGCCTTAAATTTGAGTTTAAGTTGCTTAAATTCCAATTTTAAGTATGATTTGATGTAGATTTAAAGGTTTAATTTTTTAATTATTTGCTTAGATTTATTTAACTTGAATTTATTCCAATTAATTTATTTAAACATCCCCCAAAAAAGCCACTTTCTGGAGGTTTAGAGCCCTCCCCACCCTTTCCTTATGTCTAGAAATTTATTTTTTTACCCTTTTAGGCAAAAATCAAGGCAACATGGCAGAAAATTCCATGAAAATCATAAAAATCAGGGGAAAAAATGAAATAAATCTTAAAAAATCAACCCTGGGAGAGACAGAAAAAGGGACAAAAATCGAGTTGGGAGGGGGGGTGTTTGGGCCTTGCATGGTAAAAAAGAGCATCAAACCTTTATTTTGGGGTGAAAAAGCCCCTTTTTGGGGGTGGGTGGATTTGAGGGGCTTGGGAATTGATTTATTTTCCCAAGAAAACTTATTAAAAAGCTCATTATATTTAATTAAAGCTCTGATTTATTAATTAAACCCCCATTTCTGAGGGGGAAATCCCTCGGGCCTTCCCACTCAGCCTTGATTTCCTGCCCTAAATCCTATTTTTTTTACCCTTTATCCTCAATATTTCACCTTAATAATTTAAATATTAAATAATTAAAAGATTTCACCTCCAACCTGGGCCTTGAGGCAGAAAAAATCTACTTGAAAATCTCCTTTTTTTAACCCATTTTCCACAGAAATTCTGGTGTGGGAAGTGGGGGGGAAATGAGGGGGAAAAGTGGGAGGAAATGAGGGAAAAGTGGGGAAAAATGGGGAAAAGTGGGGGAAAATGAGGGAAAAGTGGGGAAAATGAGGGAAAAGTGGGGAAAAAGAAGGGAAAAGTGGGGGAAAATGAGGGAAATGGGGGGGAAAATGAGGGAAATGGGAGGAAAAATGAGGGAAATGGGGGGAAAAATGAGGGAAAAATGGGAAAAATAAAATGGGGGGAAAAATGAGGGAAATGGGGGGAAAAATGAGGGAAAAATGGGAAAAATAAAATGGGGGGAAAAATGAGGGAAATGGGGGGAAAAATGAGGGAAAAATGGGAAAAATAAAATGGGGGGAAAAATGAGGGAAATGGGGGGAAAAATGAGGGAAAAATGGGAAAAATAAAATGGGGGGAAAAATGAGGGAAATGGGGGGAAAAATGAGGGAAAAATGGGAAAAATAAAATGGGGGGAAAAATGAGGGAAATGGGGGGAAAAATGAGGGAAAAATGGGAAAAATAAAATGGGGGGAAAAATGAGGGAAATGGGGGGAAAAATGAGGGGAAAATGGGAAAAATAAACAAAATGGGGGGAAAAATGAGGGAAATGGGGGGAAAAATGAGGGAAATGGGGGGAAAATGAGGGAAAAATGGGGGAAAAATGGGAAAAATAAACAAAATGGGGGGGAAAATGAGGGAAAAGTGGGGGGGAAATGAGGGAAAAGTGGGGAAACCCCCACTTTTACCCATAAAAATGTGTCTTTATTGAAGACTTTGGCAACTTCCTGTTCCTCTGGGAACTCTTCCTTCGCGTGACGGGCGATTTTGGCGGGAAAACAGGATTTCCCCTCAGGTTTTCCTGTTCCTTGGGAGCTTTTGGCACCTGGACACACCTTGGAAGGTCCATCATGGTTCCACTTCCCCCCCATCTTGTTTCCTGCTCCTTCCTTTGGCCAAAAACTGGTGGGATGAAGTTTAGGAACCACCATCATCCATCACCTTCCCTCCCGGGTCGTCAACGGGAGGTGGAACCTTCTCCACTTCACCCCCCAAGTTGTCCACAAGTCCTGGCATCTCCAGAGCTTCCCCAACCAACCCTCCAGGCTCTTCCTGGAAGTTGGGAGATGAAGATGGAGCCACCTGAGGTGGCCCCAGCTCATTTTGGGAAGGTCCTTGGGGAATTTCGGGGTGACTTTTGCTCTTGTGGGCCGTGACGTTGTCTTTCTTCTCAAACTTCTTGCCACAGAGGTCACAGGAGAACTGGTAGGAGGACTCAGCATCGTGTTTTTTCATGTGCCAGTTGAGGGAGGCTTTTTGGCGACAGGTGAAGCCACAAATCTCACATCTAGGAGATAAAATGAGGTAAAATCAGTCCAAAATCAGAGTACCGGCCCCACCTCATCTTGGTGGGGCAGTTTGAGGTGGGAGTTGGGCAAAACCAACACTGAAGGGGCTTCAAAACACCCTCCAGGTTTGAGTCCCAACTCGTGGAGCTTCTCCAAACCCTGCTCAGCTCCACCAGGGGCAAAAAAACCCACTTTTTGGGCAAAAAAATGGAAAATCAAGAACTTTGAGACCTCTGGTTCCTCCATGAAGCTCAACTTGGGTTGAGAAGGTGATGGAGGAGAAACTTGAGGTCAACTGGAGGGAGCCAGGACTAGGAAGTCCCAACTCATGGAGCTTCTCCAAACCCTGCTCAGCTCCACCAGGGGCTGAAAAACCACATGAGGGAAATGGGGGGAAAAATGAGGGAAATGGGGGGAAAAATGAGGGAAATGGGGGGAAAAATGAGGGAAATGGGGGGAAAATGAGGGAAAAATGGGGGAAAAATGGGAAAAATAAACAAAATGGGGGGGAAAATGAGGGAAAAGTGGGGGGGAAATGAGGGAAAAGTGGGGAAACCCCCACTTTTACCCATAAAAATGTGTCTTTATTGAAGACTTTGGCAACTTCCTGTTCCTCTGGGAACTCTTCCTTCGCGTGACGGGCGATTTTGGCGGGAAAACAGGATTTCCCCTCAGGTTTTCCTGTTCCTTGGGAGCTTTTGGCACCTGGACACACCTTGGAAGGTCCATCATGGTTCCACTTCCCCCCCATCTTGTTTCCTGCTCCTTCCTTTGGCCAAAAACTGGTGGGATGAAGTTTAGGAACCACCATCATCCATCACCTTCCCTCCCGGGTCGTCAACGGGAGGTGGAACCTTCTCCACTTCACCCCCCAAGTTGTCCACAAGTCCTGGCATCTCCAGAGCTTCCCCTACCAACCCTCCAGGCTCTTCCTGGAAGTTGGGAGATGAAGATGGAGCCACCTGAGGTGGCCCCAGCTCATTTTGGGAAGGTCCTTGGGGAATTTCGGGGTGACTTTTGCTCTTGTGGGCCGTGACGTTGTCTTTCTTCTCAAACTTCTTGCCACAGAGGTCACAGGAGAACTGGTAGGAGGACTCAGCATCGTGTTTTTTCATGTGCCAGTTGAGGGAGGCTTTTTGGCGACAGGTGAAGCCACAAATCTCACATCTAGGAGATAAAATGAGGTAAAATCAGTCCAAAATGAGAGAACCGGCCCCACCTCATCTTGGTGGGGCAGTTTGAGGTGGGAGTTGGGCAAAACCAACACTGAAGGGGCTTCAAAACACCCTCCAGGTTTGAGTCCCAACTCGTGGAGCTTCTCCAAACCCTGCTCAGCTCCACCAGGGGCTGAAAAACCACTTTTTGGGCCAAAAAAGTAGAAAATCAAGAACTTTTAAGACCCTTGGTTCCCCTCAGAAGATAAATTTAGGTTGAGAAGGTGCAGGGGCAAAAAAACCCACTTTTTGGGCAAAAAAATGGAAAATCAAGAACTTTGAGACCTCTGGTTCCTCCATGAAGCTCAACTTGGGTTGAGGTGATGGAGGAGAAACTTGAGCTCAACTGGAGGGCTTTGGTGGAGCCAGGACTAGGAAGTCCCAACTCATGAAGCTTCTCCAAACCCTGCTCAGCTCCACCAGGGGCTGAAAAACCACTTTTTTGGGGAAAAAAAGTAGAAAATCAAGAACTTGGAGGCCCCTGGTTCCTCCATGAAGCTCAACTTGGGTTGAGAAGGTGATGGAGGAGAAACTTGAGGTCAACTGGAGGGAGCCAGGACTAGGAAGTCCCAACTCATGGAGCTTCTCCAAACCCTGCTCAGCTCCACCAGGGGCTGAAAAACCACTTTTTGGGCCAAAAAAGTAGAAAATCAAGAACTTTTAAGACCCCTGGTTCCCCTCAGAAGATAAATTTAGGTTGAGAAAGCGATGGAGGAGAAACTTGAGGTCAACTGGAGAGTCACTGGAGGGCTCTGGTGGAACTGGGACTTACTGGAGGGGCTTCTCCCCCGTGTGGATCCTCCTGTGGATGATCAAGTTGCTGCTGGTGCGGAAGGATCGGGCGCAGAACTCACAGATATAGTCCCTCTTGTCTGGTGGGGCAGAAGAAAGAAGGTTGAGAAGTTGGTCCAACCTAGAAGAGCAGTCGAGGACCTTCCAGGATGGATGTTTGAGGGGGTTCTGGGATGGATTTTGGGGGGGGTTTCAGGTTTTTGAGGAGCTGGATGGATCCTCAGCACCAAAATGGAGATGGTGAAGGAGAAATGGGTGGGGTGGCATCTACCAAGGTTGGACCCATGGATGGTGAGGATGTGGGGATAGTCACCTGTTGGCCAGGAGAGGTGGAACCAGCTCAGAAGAGGTGGTTTAGGGAGGTGTGTGTTGATCTAGAGGGGTTTGTGGCCACCCTGAGGACTTTGTGGCCACCTTGAGGACCTTGTGGCCACCCCGAGGTGGAGAACTCACCACTGTGAAGTTTCTCATGCTCCTTGAGGTGCTTCTTGAAGTTGAAGGACTTGCCACAGGTGGGTTCTGAGCAGGTGAAGGTCTTTTGGTGGACATGCTGGTACTTCTTGTGGTGCTGAGGGTGAAGAAGGAGGAGTTTTGAGAGGATGTTGGGAGAAGCTGCACTTGGGAGGAGGTCAAAGGACACTTCAGAGTGACCTCAGGGCCACCAAGAAGCTGCTGGACAATTGGGGCCAACAAGTCCTGGCTTTGGAGAGCTACAAGGGAGGTTTAGGTTGCCCAATTCCATCTCAAGATGGGTCTGATGGGTCCCCAAGACTCATGGTGGGTCAACAGAAGCTTCTGATGGGTCCCCAAGACTCGTAGTGGGTCAACAAAAGCTCCTGGTGGGTCCCCAAGACTCGTGGTGGGTCAACAAAAGCTTCTGCTGGGTCCCCAAGACTCGTGGTGGGTCAACAAAAGCTTCTGCTGGGTCCCCAAGACCTCTGGTGTCTCCAGAAGAACTTGGATGCCCCTGGCCCACCTCCCCAGGGTGTGAAATGTGACTGGAAGCCCATGGGTTGCCCCCTCCCCAACCCTCACGTTCAGGTACTGGAGGTTGGAGAAGATCTTGCCGCAGCCTTCGAAGTCGCACAGGAGGATCTCGCGCTTCGCCGCCTTCCTGGAGAAGAAGGTTGGAAGAAACCAAACCCATCAGCAGGAGGAGACCCAAAAAGGACATGGTTTTGGGGTTTACCACCCCATTTAAGGTCTTCCTCAACCATCTTCTCTCTTCCCCACCCACCAAAACCACCAGTTCAGGCCATAAAGCATTGGAGGAACCTCCAACAAGAGCAACCAAGGCTGTTCCACCACCTTCTCATGCAGCAAATCAAACCATCAGCAGGAGGAGACCCAAAAAGGACATGGTTTTGGGATCCACCACCCCATTTAAGGTCTTCTTCAACTATCTCCTCTCTTTCCCACCCATCAAAACCTCCACTTAAGTCCATAAAGCCCTTGAGGAACCTCCAATGATGTCCCACCACAAAAAGGCTCAAGCTGCACCTCAGCATCTTCTTCAGGGGGTTTGGGACATGGTGGCTCTTCCCCATCCCCAGAGGTACCTGATCCTCTTGGGTCCAATCTGGGCCACGTCCTCGTCCCGTGGTTGCCTCTCAGAGCTGCAACAGGAAGAAGAAACAACTTGAGTCAAGATCTTGTTCCACAATCCAAGACCTTGGTCCTCAATCCAAGACCTTGGTCTTCAATCCAAGACCTTTGTCCCCAGATCAAGACCTTGGTCCCCAAACCAAGACCTTGGTCCTCAATCCAAGACCTTTGTCCCCAGATCAAGATCTTGGTCCCCAAACCAAGATCTTGGTCCTCAAACCAAGACCTTGGTCCTCAATCTTGGTCCCCAAATGAAGACCTTGGTCCCCAAATGAAGACCTTGGTCCTCAATCCAAGACCTTGGTCCCCACACCAAGACTTTGGTCCCCAATCTTGGTCTCCAAACCAAGCCCTTGGTCCCCAGTCCAAGCCCTTGGTCCTCAATATTGATCCCCAAATGAAGACCTTGGTCCCCAAACCAAGACCTCCTCCTCCAACCTCAACCATGGGTTCCCACCAAACCCCCACGATGAAAAACCACCTTCTGGGCAACCATTTTGATTTCATCCATTTTGGGGGGAGACATTTGGGGACATTTCCCCCTTCCTGGGGGAGCAGGAAACGACGTTTTCAACAAAAGGACCTTCCAGACACCCCAAAAATAGGGAAAAAAATCTCTTCTTTATTAATTCTCATCCAAATATTTCACATCATTTTGAGGACATTGAAGAACATGGGTTGGATCAACGAAAGGTTGAGCTGGAATTTCTTCAAAACTTCAGCTGGTTTGGGTGGATTTCCTGAAATTGAAGAAAAAAGAGGTGAAAAAAAGGCAGAAATGATTAAAAGAACAGAAAATTAGGGCAAATTTGACCTCAGGATGAAATAAAAATAGAAGATGGACCTTTTATTTGTGGCCCAAAGGTCTTAAAAATCAAGTTACCTTTTGGGTGGAGAAGATGGAGGCACCAACAACTGGTCAAGTCAACTTGTCTCTTCATTTTTCCAGCTGCTGTGACCAAAAAATGGAGGAAATTGAATCAAAATGGGTTTTTTTTCACTAAGTTCTGGTTGAAAAAGGGCTTAAAATTGGGGGTGGGGCTTTTAAGGAGAGTGTGAAAAGGTCCAAAACTCAACTGGTTGGCCAAGAAAGTCAAGAGGTGTGTTCATCAGCCCCTTCCAATGGTCGTTGGGGGCATCTTGAAGGATTTTGGGGGGGGTGAAGATGAGGATTTTGGAAGGAGAACCCCAAAAATGGGGGAAAATCCCATTTTTGAATGAATTTTTGGCTTCAAGGACTATGAAGATCTAAATCTAGATCTTCTGTGGGGTCAACATGTGGTTGGGTTGGAAGGGACCTTGAAGATCGTTTAATTCCAACCCAAAGATGGAATTTAATTGGAATTTGGAGATCCTGGTTGACCCCCAAGAGCTCCATGTGGGTCAAGGAAGAGAAAAAGTCCATCTTGACCATATTTTCCTTACCTGGAGTTGGGATTTTTGACTCATCCAAGGATCTTCCAAGAAGTTCCAGAGCTGTGAGGAGATAAAAAAAAGGTGTTGAGAACCCCCCCCTAAAAAAGGGATCTTGTGAGAAGAAAAGGAATCAAAACCTTCATGGAGCAGCACGTTCCTTACCTGGGGAATTGTGGGAATTTTTTTGGTAGGACATTTGATGGCAAGATGTGGAATTTTGTGGTCGTTCCGATGGAAAATGGGGGTTTAACACCCTCAGGAGAGGTGAAAGTGGCAGAAGATCCTTCAAGATGGAAGAAGATCCTTCAAAAGTGGAAGAGGATCCATCAAAAGTGGAAGAGGATCCATCAAAAGTGGAAGAGGATCCATCACAACGTGGGTAAATCCTTCAAAAGTGGAAGAGGATCCATGAAAAACGGAAGAAGATCCTTCAAAAGTGGAAGAAGATTCTTCAAAAGTGGAAGAAGATCCTTCAAAAGTGGAAGAAGATCCTTCAAAAGTGGAAGAAGATCCTTCAAAATGTGGGTCAATCCTTCAAAAGTGGAAGAAGATCCATCAAAAGTGGAAGAGGATCCATCACAACGTGGGTAAATCCTTCAAAAGTGGAAGAGGATCCATGAAAAACGGAAGAAGATCCTTCAAAAGTGGAAGAAGATCCTTCAAAATGTGGGTAAATCCTTCAAAAGTGGAAGATGATCCTTCAAAAGTGGAAGAGGATCCTTCCAAATGGAAGAAGATCCTTCAAAATGTGGGTAAATCCTTCAAAAGTAGAAGAGGATCGATCAAAAGTGGAAGACCTTTCAAAAAAGGAAAAAGATCCTTCAAAAATGGAAGAAGATCCTTCAAGATGTGGGTAAATCCTTTCAAAATGGAAAAAGATCCTTCAAAAGTGGAAGAAGATCCTTCCAGAAGTGACTTTTGAGGCCAGGTGGGTGGGAAGGAACAATTCAAACTCAACTTCCAGCCCCCAAACAGGAGGTGGTGAATTGAATTGGTTAATTACGTTGTCGGGGTCGTTCCTTGGCCAACACTTGAGGTTGATTTGAGGTCCCTCCGTGGGTTTGAGCTGCTGGACAATGTATCTGCTGATCCATTCAACCTCCTGATGCTTTGATGTCCACCATGGGGGTGGTCCAAGGGGTCTTCTCCACCCCTCTGGGGACAATCCTGGTCCCAGCAGGTCCCCAACCACCCAGGACCAACTCATTAAGTTGCCCCATAACAAGACCCACGTGTCACACCCCCCTTCTGTGAGCTCCACCACCCAACAAAACCAAGCAGCTCTTGTCCCATGGACAATGTCACCACGAAGAGATGGATCAACCCCTCTTGGGGACACTCTTGGACCTGCCCAGAGCTCAGGGCTTGGACTTTCTGATGGTTGGGTGGTTTCCAGCTGGTTTCTCAACAGCAGCATCTCCAACGTTGCCCCAAAAGGCTCCTTTAAGTGGCCAGTGGGAGAGATGATTGTCCCAGGATGTCCATCCCATGGTTGGTGACTCACCTGACTTGACCAACCATGTCCTCTGAGGGGCTGGAGCTGGTCAAGTTTGGTTCAAGTGGAGGTTGCTCCTCCTTGATGGGTTTCTTCCTGGTCTTGGTCTGGTTTGGCCGACGTGGTGGGTCCGAGTCACTGGAGGAGAACAGGGACAGGCAAGATGATTGAGATGGTTGGACATTGGTTGGATGTGACATGATTAGATGTCCTAGGACATCAGTTGGATGTGGTTGGATGTGGTAGGACATTGGTTGGACATGACTGATGGGGTAGGACATGATTAGATGTCCTAGGACATCAGTTGGATGTGGTAGGACATCAGTTGGATGTGGTAGGACATCAACTGGCCATGGTTCAACATGGCCAGGACAGTGGTTGGCCATCAGTCGGCCATGGCTGGATGTGGTAGGACATTAGTTGGACATGACTGATGTGGTAGGACATGATTAGATGACCTAGGACATCAGTTGGCCATGGCTGGATGTGGTAGGACATTGGTTGGATGTGGCTTGAGACCCTCCCAGTGCAACACCCATCTGGACTAGGAGCCTCTGGTGTGGTTCCCAGTCCAGGGGCTCCTCCCCAGAAGCTCCAGGTGCTCCTCACCTGTCCAGAGATGGGTGGTAGTTCTCATCCCTCAGATCATCAGTGTAGGTGAGGTCATCTCCAAAGTCCTCCTCTTCCTCCTCCTCTTCTTGGGCTTCAACCCCCTGCTCCAACTTCTCCTCCAGGATGGAGGTGCTGCAGGAACCCAACAAAGTCAAGTTGGGGGGGGGGGTTATCATGGAAGATCTCCCATCAAAACCTTGGAGAAGCTGAAGGGATGAGGTGGATGGGTCCAACCTTGACCTTCAGCTCTGGAGAACCCAGTGAGACACCAGGGGAAGACACAGACATGGCACCACTCACCTCTCCTGGTCTTCTGTGGTGGGTCCCATCTCCACGTGGGGAGCTGCAAGGAGACAAGAGGAGCTGTGGCCAACTTAGCTCTACTGGTAGAAGCTCAACTTCTTCTCAAGGAGCTACAAAAAGAGTCTCATCAAGTCTGGATAAGGGAGAAGATCCAAAACTCTTGGAAAACACCAAGAGCTGGATCTCCTTGAGTCTTCTGAAGTGACCTTGAGGTGCTTCCATCTTTGCTTGGATGGAAAAAGGTCTGGGCTTGTTTTGTGGTGGCAACAAGGTTGGTGGGAGATTCCTCCACCTCCTCCTCCAGCAAAGCCCCCAGAGAATTTGGTGGCACCAAATCTGGAGCAAAAGGGGTTGGAGGAAGATCTGAACCTGGTGGGAAGGTGGTCAGAGTGCCCCTGGGACTGGGAGAAGATGGGGAATCGAGGCAGATGAGGGTGGAGGAGCAGAAGATGTGGTGAAGAAGACAAGGAGGAGCTCACCTGTGCTGCCACCACCACCTGGTTCTTCTCCTTGGTCCCCACCCCCTATGGGTGATGAAGCTTCTCCCTCTGCCTCAGTTTCCCCCTTCCTGGCTTCGTTGGCCAAACGGAGCGAGCGCCGGCGGCCGCTGATGGACGAGGAACACCCCAAGTTCTGCCCTTCAAGGTGGTGACCACTTGGGTGGGGACAATCCCAGGGGACACCCCAGGAGAAGCTGTGCCCAGCCACGCATTCCCACACCAGTTGGGTCCCATTGCCCGGGTTTGGGGACTTCACATCAGGGACAAAACCACATTCTTGGCCATGACCATGGGACAAAACCACCAGGCGTTGCAGGGCGGCTGCGTGGAGGACCTTGGGTTCAGGTTCTCCTGAGGGAAACACCAAAAAAACCCCAAGGAAATGGGGGAAAAGAAACAGAAATGGGTCAAAACCTTCCAAGGTTGAGTTGATGATGGTTCTTCATCAACAGGAGGTGGTGGGAACATCTCCAAGGGCTTCCATCCAACTTGGCCTGAGATCTCATCTTCTCTTGGGGTTCCACCAAGAGAAGAGGTTGCAATCCCCCAAAAATTCAAATTACCCCCCCAAAAAAGACACCAGGGACCAATTTCCTCATTATAACGATGCCAAAATTTCAAGTAGTTCCCAAAAACCTTAAATATTGCCCCAAAACCTCCAGTAATTCCCCCAAAAACCCAATATTTCCCCCTCCCAAAAAAACACTGATGGTTGTGACCAACCCCATAAAGCTCTTTTTTGACCCAAATCGATGGGATCTGAGGTGGATTTGGGGGGATCTGAGGTGGGTTTGGGGGGATT
>NW_009953514.1:27782-28344 GCF_000747805.2 Chaetura pelagica
GGATCTGGGGGGGGATCTGGGATGGGAAGGACCCACCTGAGCTCCAGAAGCAGCCGAGGGAGCTGAACCTGTGGAGGGAAAACCATCCAGTGACCACCCCGTCCCTGGGGCAGATCCCACAGGATCATCCCCAGAGGGTTGGGATCATCTCCAGAGAAGGACCCTCCACCTTTCCCAGAGCACTGGGATCCTCATGAAATTCCTCCTCAAGTTGAGGTGGAACTTCCCACGTTCCTGTCCCCGGACACCAACTGGGAAGAGTCTGTTCCTCCCCTTCCTGGAACCCCCTGGAGATGTTGATCAGGATGTTGATCAGGATTGATAAGACACCCCCCCCCTGTGCTGATCCATGGGGATGTTCCTCCTTGGATCAACTTCTCCTTGAGGAACCTCCTGAGATGCCTCCTCATCCCTGACACCCAAGGTGACCCAGGAACCGTGTCCCCAGAGAGGCTTTTTGAGGAGGTCTGACGAGATTTTTGGGGTTCTTCACCCCCCCCAACTCCCCCAGAGAGGTTTTTTCAGGAGGTTTGAGGAGATTTTGGGGTTCTTCACCCCCCCC
>NW_009953515.1:0-1035 GCF_000747805.2 Chaetura pelagica
AGGAAAAAGGAAGGGGCTTGACTTCCGTGGTTCCGTTGGTGCCAGCATTTGCCTGTGAAAGTGGCTGAGCACCCACAGCACAGTTTGACCGAGAGAAGCAGTGAAGGTGAGAGAGCATGTTTCTGCCCTGGTTCCCAGTCTGGGGTGAGGTGTCATCCTTGTGCAGTTTCTCTGGCTCTGTATTCTGACATCTGCCCTGCCACCTTTTGTTAGAAGCACTCCATGTTAAGTCAACAGGCTCCTGATCAGAGCACTTGTTTGAGCAGACTGTACCTGACCCTTGCAGGCTGTTCTACCTCATTAAACTCTGTTTATAACTGTTTTGTTGTTGTTACTGATTTTCCTCTCTCTCTGTGATCCCCTAGCAGAATTTGAAGCTGGATTTCTTGGTTAAGAGGTGTGAGAGCCAGGTTATGGGTAGGCCGGGAGTATGGTGCCAGCTACCAGAGAGGCCTGGGAAGAGTTGAAAGTCAGAGAGACAGATACTCATTCAGTAGTGAACTTTGAGCCCAGTTAGTTGGTGAGAAAGCAGAGGGCTGGACCATCTGTATTGTTCACATCAAAGCTGCTTGCCTGTGTGTGGGTGCTTGCAGAGGCATTACTTTATATCTGTATTTATCTGTTTGCAACAGGCTAGTCCTGAGAAAGAAAATGCAGCTGCACCTCCATGCACACTATCATTTGGTCTTTGAGCCCTGTTCAGAGGAATTCCCCCCATGTGCTACAATCCACCAGTTGCCTGCAACAAGAAAGCATCTGTTCTAGGGGGCCAAAACCATCATCTGATGATCAATTTGATGTCCAGAATTGCTCCAGCTACCCTTTAGTTTAATTCTTTGTAATTTAATTATTTGTCTGTAAGTGTTTTGCTTAGCTATACTTCAAAGTGTGTGTCTAACTGGCAACTAAATCCATGTGGAAGTCAAACTGGGATTTACCATGGCCAAACCACCTTTCCTGTTCTTGGCTGCCAGTCCCTCTTGATGGGAATGGGGCATGGCCAGACTGCAAGGCACAACCCTACATGAGCAGGAA
>NW_009953515.1:1220-20494 GCF_000747805.2 Chaetura pelagica
GGAATGAAGGGACAGCTGGAAATCAGCCACCCTGCCTGCAAACCAGATCCTTGCTGTTTCCCAGCTCAGAAGTGGGCAGGGGTAAAATTCACTGGCAGGTCATCATTGGTACAGGCAGAACTTCATGGCATCTTCGAAGCACCTGCATGTGTGTCAAATTGTGTAAATATTAAACCTCCACTGAAGCCTATGGTGCCTCACCCTGAAATGGCAGATGACTTGGTGCCTTTTCTGCCCACAGGCCACTTGAGCTGTACTCCATGCATTTGAACATGGGGTGCAACCCTTTAGATATCCAAACACCCCTTGTCCCCCAAATGCCACGGTCTTCTGGAGCCCCAGCTAGGAAGCTCCTCCACTTCTATTGGTTTCATTCTTTTCCTCTTTCCCATTGCAAGTCAGTTTCTAATTTAGGCTTGGGATTAAGGTTTTGAGGCCTCCATGCACAAAGGAGGACAAACTGCTCTGCTAAGAAGGAGGATCATACTTAAGCTGCTGCTGGAAAGACCCAGTTACTGAAGATCTAGATCATACTCCCTTTCTTTTTCAGGTCTATGTACAAGGATTAATTTTTTAGTCTTGTCTCTTGAAATATGAAGTTCACCTAACTCACTGCATGCTTTTGTCTCACAAAGGTGTACCAACAGCCCACCTGCAGCATTTGGGAGGTCTTCACCACATGGAGCACCCACAGAGATTTCCCCAAGTCCTCCTGGCATATGTTTTTTAGATGTGGTTGTAACTGCTTCAGAGTGTGTTGATTTGCAGCCTAGCAAGGAATAATAAGGTTTACCCTGAGATGCTAGGGCAAAATGGAGCCCTCCTCTGGTCTGCTATCAATTGTTGAACAGAGTGGGAGAAACAATTGCTCCATACCAAAGGAAGGGTTACTGCAGCAGGGACATCTCAAGTGAAGGTGTCAAGTTGATGGACTTCATGATGGGAGGCCAGCAGCTGAGGGGTCCTGACCTCTAAAGAGGGGTGGGCTGTCCACCCACTGTAGGGCAGAGTTTCCAGCTGGGCTCTGCTACCTGGACAGTTCTTCCTCTTGCCCCAGCTGGCTTCCTCCAAGCCAAGGTTCATGAGGTCTGGCCCTTGGGCTATGCAACGCCAGCTCCACCACTGCTCACCCAACCCAATCACAACAGGGCTACATACAGACCTGTTACCCACAGCCTGAAAGCACCAGGTCTTATTTCTAGAGGAGTGCAAACAGGGCAAGCAGTTATACAGAACTCTCTGGGAAAATCTGAGTCATCATTACAGTAACTTGCAAATTAAAAATGCTGAACACACTATGGTGCTATGACTAAAAGATTTTACCAGTTACAGCAAGTGCTACCCACAGAAATAAGGGTTTTAGAAGTGCTTGAATGTTGCAAGGGTCAAACTTAGTGTGTAGAAGTAATCTTAGCAATGGAAACCTACAAAATAATAGTGCTACAACCCAGTCATCCTCTTGGGGAGCATGACCTGGTAGTCTCCAACAGCAAGGCTACAGAATATCTAGAAAAGTAATGCCCAGCTGAAACAAAGTATGTTTCTCTCCGCAGAAGTGTATTTCACTATTTTAAAAGCATGGCTACTCCACAAACATCCAGGGTAGAAGAGATGTTGTATTTTTCACAGATAAATTCTAGTTACAGATCTCTAGATCTTGTAAATAATACTTAGAATACAGAATTTCAAATCAGTGCAAAATGTACAATGAAATTGAACATAAAACACATGTTGCAAAATATATACAGAATTGTTCTACGAACACAACTCAAGGACAAAAAGGTGTTTAAATAAAAGAGAAAAAGTCCATCTTTTATAAATTACTTTTTAAAAAACCAATTAGTACACTAGGTATGTTATTTATAGACAAGTTACCACAGCATAGTGATTTGCAAGGCAGACACTGAGCAACAAGTTACATCATTAAAAGCCTATTTCTGAGACCAATCCACAAGTAAACGTGTGAGTTGCATTACTGGCTTGAGACACACAATGTGGAAACAGTTTTCAACCACTTCAATGTGTATACTTAGGCTTTTGGGTTTTTTGCCTTTTTTTTTTTTAAATTACTGGGTAGATGCACAAAAAATAAGCACTAGACAATAACTAGACTGTTCAGTGGTCAGCTTAGCTTAGCTTGTTGGACCAAGATGATTTATTACCAAGGTATTAGAACATTTGCAAGAAATGCTATAAGACATATTTTGATATTAAAGTAGCATAAAGCTGCTTGAAGTGGATTATTTAAATAACTAGAGATGAAAAACACCGTTATTCAAGCAACAGTTAAGCTATAGTTTGAGAAGAGTTAAGACGTCATGGGTGGCTTATAAGTAGGAGGGGCATCGAAATCTATAGTGAATTATAAACTCTGCAATGCTTTGCATTTGAAGCAGATACTTCCTTCTGATAATTAGAACTTGCAGCTTCAAGGTATCAGTTGCTACTATCTATACCATTACTAATTAAACTATCCCAAGGATAACTTGCTTTTGGCATGTTCAGAAAGCTGGAGGTAAACAGCTATTGCTATTCTACAGATCCCCAGAATTTTGCTTTAAAATAGCAGTAGAGGCTTTATAAGCACCTAAAATTACACAATAAATACTCAGTGATTCTTCAAGCACCTCCTGCTACCCAGTTTGGCAAGATCAGCAGCACAAAGAAAGGAATGCCACGGCGAGGCAAGCTGTTAACTGGTTGACACCATGTCGGTTTGTGCCTTCCTCCAGAAAACAAAAGAAGTAATAAAGTGTGGCACACTCTGTGGACAGTGATGGAGGACTGCACAAGCCAAACAGCTGCCAGACTTGTAACACTCCTGCTGTCAAGCACTCAGGCAGGCTCTCTGCTCTTCAACCCGCAGTGATTTGTATAGGGGGAAAGTTCTGCCTTCTACAGCTGATGTGTATGTATCTCAGGAGTTGCTACCAGAGGTGTAAAATGGGATATGAACAATATAAATGAGGCCACATATTCTGAAATCAAATAATCTCCTAAATAACAGACTTAAGCTGTGCACAGTGATGTGTTAAATGAGTGTGTTGCTAGGAGAGCTCTGAGGGATAACTACACCAGTAACAGTGGCCTATTAAAAAATGCTTTGGGATATGTATCTAATATCTACACATTTATTTCAAGACTTCAGACCAACATTTTCAACAACACTGATCTGCTTATAAAGCATTCTCATAAATTATCTTCACAAAAAAATAAAGTAAATCTTTCAAAAAACATGTTCAATACAATGCCTGTATCAGTAAAAGTTCTGTCCTAATTAGTTCATGGCAGAAAAGTCATAATCCCCATTTAAATCTCTCTAACCAGAAATCTAAACCAGAAGGCAACTATTTCATTAATTGTCATGGGAAGCAGAAATAGTGCTTCCAAAACATGGAAAGAGTGCACTGTTTCAACCGACATTTATGGGTTTACAATCAATAGTCACCATCCTGTAAACATTGAAACTGCCGGTCTAACTGCATGTACAGATCAGTCATTTGCATTAATTTCACTGCATTCCACACAAACAACGGCTATACTGTTAAAAAAAACCAAAACAAAAACAAAAACAAACAAAACAACAAAAAAACCCAAACCAAAACATTAAATAGCAGAAGGAATTAAGGCTCTGAGCTGAATCTCTCCCACAAGCCAAGTGTCAAATCAGTAAATGTTGACATTATAAATAAAACTTGAACATTACTTTTATACAATGTAAAATCAATCTAATAAACCTAAGTCTTAGCCATAGCAGCCAATTTGTAATTGTTTAAAAATACATATGAAATTTCAGTCAGTCAGCTATAAATACATACTGTGATGGGGGGAAGATACCATCTCTCATTCCAAAGCACAATTTCCCAGAGAACGCAGTATTGGAGATGGGTGGGCATATGGAACACTGCAGTCAGAGAAACTCTATAAACAGTTGCAATCTACAAACTTGTTTTCATAATTACCTGAAAAGTGCATTTTTGTATCTGTAGAATCATCCCCATGTTTTCAAAAAAGTACAAACATTGCAATTTTGTCACACCCCAAACCTATCTAACCTGCATTTTCTGTTAAGTGCAAAAAGTGTATGACGTGATTCGTGCCCTGGCACATACAAGACCAAAGCCTGCAAATGAGGCAATGCTGTCAGCATGAAACCAAGGTAGTTCAGTAGTTGCTGAGTCTTTGCTGCGCAGCTGAGTAACAGCTGAAGAAGCTGAAGTAGGAATGAACAGCCCAAGCCCAGTAGCCAGAGCCATATTTTAAAGCAGGATCTCCACTCTCCCACTCTGCACACACTCACCACTGCATACTCATGCCTTTGTCACTGGTTTCGGTATAAAGGCTGGGCCCAAAAGGCAGGAAGGCAGCCTACCTGAAGTGGAAAATACAGTTACTCTGAAGGTTGTAAGGAAGAGGTATGAGGCACAGACTGAAAGGATGCATCTGACTGCCAACTCTCTCAAGCACACAACTTGAACACATCCCCAGTTTCAGTGCTGGGGTATGGAGTGGAGGCTACACAACGCTGACTGCTCACACAGCACAGTATAAAACACCTTCACAGCTAAGTCCATTTTGTCTTCCAACATAAACTTTTGAAGTGTCACAAGAGCTCCTCTTAACCTTCTCCCACAACATGAGGCTTCATTTGGTAATGACACATTTATGAGCCAATGTCTGCTGCAGAGTAAAGTGCATGCATAAATGCTTAACGATTCCAAACAGCTGCTATTCAAAACAAGTACATTATTTGCTCTTTAAAGAAATGCAATCTGTGCAATACTTGTAAGAGTGAAGATAAATGAACAATTGGCTATAATGGTTCATTTACTTTTGTCACTTATTTAAGTCCTACAATGAACTATGTTACAGCTTCTTCTAGTTTTTAAAATGCCATAATAGCCACTGCCATCAATTTTAGACACACGGACTTGAATAAAATCTATAAAGAGCAAGAGGAGTTCAAACTGTACACATGCAGAGACTGTACTCTAAACACAGTTGTGCTTTCATTGTATTGCCATTGTGTCTTGTTGGAAAGCACATGCCAATTAGAAGTATGTGCTGGGAACCTCAGCAGGGCCAGTAAGAAAGCAAACTCTGCCTCCTGTCCAGAAGTGGTGAGAGAAGTGAGTGCTATCAGAATGCTGTAAGATAGCAAAAGCTTTACAAGTAGGCACTGTGAAAGGAAGTACAGTAAGGCCTGTTTTTAAAGCATGTGTACACAGGTGTACACACACATACATGTTTATACACACACAAACAAACATCAGCAATTTGAACTATACAGCTGAAGTGTAAAAGCTGATGGAAAAAAGCAGAAAATGTCCTGACCTAGCACCTATATCTCAGGGATGAGCTTTTGAATTTCTGTTGTCCTAGTTCAAGACAGAGGTAATGTGTTTACACATCAAACCAGATTTTAAACAGCTGACCACCTTCTCTCATCTGCAATAGTGGGGTGTTTGAAATGCCCCATGAATCTCAGGACCCTTCTCTCCTCCATGCTGGAAAAGCCTAGTAGTATGTTAGTAAAAGGTGAGGACTGTGTATCTCAGCAGGATTGATGCTAGCTGTGCTATCTGTGCCTGCTATGCTTTATAGGCAAGGCAAAAAGGGCAGTGGAGAGAGGATGGAGCGTGCTCAGGACAGCAATCTCCTGTCTGTATCTCCTTCCTGTCTATAGATTATGGTTCCTGGTCCTGTGTCCCTGACATTGATATAACACTTGTCTTGACAGAACCAAGCCTCTTCCACAGCACTTCTGTTATTGCATTATTTAAAGCACTTGGCTGTGTGATCACGAAGTTGTTACAGTGTTACTCCAAGACTCTGTCAAGAATCACTTATCTACCCACCATCATGTAAATCATATTGCATTTGTTTTGCTCAATGTAAAGGCTAAGTCAAAACAGATCATATTAACTTCAAAGAGTTACCTCCTTTCTTGAGGGAAGTCTTACATACTTTGGAAGAAAATACTAGGCCTTCTCAGATAATAAATGTGGTGAAAATATAAAAAAAATAAAATAAAAAAAAATCAATATACTGGCCTTTGGCCTTTATAGGACCTGAAAGTGGAACAGCTGAATAGAGGGGTTAAATAGTAAGTTTCTCCTTTTGAAAACTTTACAGAAGCTCTCCTGTTACAACTGCTCAGGAATCTCTTTTGTATTTAAAACACAATAAGAATAATTTTATGATCTTAAATGCCAAATGTGTTTTTCTTAAGATACATTTTCATTCCAGCGTGGCACTCATCTGCTCAAACAGTATGTGGGGAACAGTTTTTTGAAAAATAGAAAAGGGAAATAAAAAAGTAAACTCAAAGCCTTCCTGCCCTCCACCAGGATCCCCTCTGGCAGTTGCAAGGAAAACACGTGCATACTTCTGTGTCGCCTCACTACCACAGCAACAGCCCAAGACAGGCTCGTACAGTATTCCTGGGATGGAAAATCCCCAGGGAAGAATATGCCACAGTAAGGGGCTCTCTGATTAAAATACTGTGGCCTGAGAGCTGTGTGTTATTTCAGATAACAGATGTGGAGCAACAGGGAGAGACAGCCAGGTCCCTTCTGAGCCAAGAACACAAAACACTGTCAGTTGTGTGCTGCAGGATGATACATGTCTGGAAAAACTGTAAGGCAGGTTTATGTGCTTGGGCTGCAGAAGTTGGTCAGTACCAGCAGCCTTGAGGTGTAAGCATATGTTCTGTAACAAGAAGTCAAGTTTTCCTCTCCATTTCTGTGTCAGCAATTGAAAAGCTGCTAGAAGAGCCCCAGCTGATTCCTCATGCCCAGGTTCTGAAGCAGACACAACCCTGTGTTTAGAGATGACGATTTCAGCTCTGTTCTATCCACACTATCTACTTCATAGCATGAATCTAGTTTGCATGCTGAATAAAAAGGTAAGTTGTAGTCCATATGGTGGTACCTGAAGAACATCCCTAAAAATATACTGACAATTTAAAATATCAATAATAGGCTTCACTGAAAACAGGAATCAGTCCTTCAAATGCAGCTCTACCAGAACACTAAGAAGAGAAAGAATCACCATTTCTGCATGACTGTTTTGTCTCTATAGCTTTAGCTACATCCCTCTGTTGCCACAGATGACTTGGTCTTGTAGTACCCACATTGACACCCTTGTCTGCATGTGACTGGAAAGTAGGAAGAACAGGTAATGATCAGATGTTGATGAAGCTAGCACAGTGCTTAGACTACAGACTGACCAACAAGAACTGCCTCAGCACATCATTACACAAAAACCAGCTTTTGCATATTTTAAAATTACAGTCCCCTAAAGCAGCTGGAGATGTTTTTCTAGAAAGACCAGCAAGAGGAATGCTCCCAAAGCTGCCACTTGAGTGATGAATACCTGCCATCCATGCTGTGTTTGTTATTACTGTGCAATAGGGGACAAGTAAGCCCACTGGCTAGTTATGTGGGCTCTGGCCAACACAGTTTAAGCAGCATCAGGCAGCAGATGCATGGAAATGGCAAAACCATCCAGGCCACCTGCTCTACAGCTGGTTCAGAGGGCCCCTTGTGTATGATGTCAATCTGGAGTGAAAGGCTCAGTCACTGGAGAACCACAGTGAGGTGAAACCAGCAGAGGTGTGAGTGAAGACCAATACAGCAAGGACCACGGACAGCAGATACATGTAGTGTATGACAGGACCAGCATGTTTGCTCTAGCACCAGTTTCTAGCAGGAAGCTGTTTAAGAAGTACTGGATCCCCACACTTTCAGCAGATGGTTAAGCACAGAGAGGTGATCTCAGTCTCAGAGGAGCTGTTGAAGGAGGAACAGCCTCTGTAGAGCACACACTCATCAAAGTGAGAAGAGACAGCCACTGTATCCCTGGGCCCACACCTGATAACAACACGCACCAAGAACTTGAGAAGGCTGACCAGGTAAGCAAGATTTCATGATGGCTACTGCATTCCCAGTTATCTGAAGCCTACAGCATGTTACATGCACACTGCATGCTCCTCAGCAAAGCTACACTGTACTTCAGTTCAGCTCTGAGATATGACTGTGCTATTTTATTTAAGTGAACACTAAATGGTACTTTTACCCTAATTAGTGATGATTCCTTTAGTCTTTGAGCTTGCTGTTAAATAACAATCCAACTGTGACAAGTTAATGAAAGTGAAATAGCATAAGTAAAGACCAGAAGTCTGGTGTGAAAGATAAGGGTTTCAATGATAGAAAACATCAGTATACTGTAATACTGCCTCAGATACTCTTGCTCCTTTTTTACATTAGAGTGGTAGCTACTGAATTTCAAATGCCTTTTAAAACAGATTTTGCTGAATAATACAGAAGAAACTAAGCTGCAGCTGAAAGCTCGCTCTACAAGCCGTTTCCCCTTCATTCCTCCTGTCCAAATACTCTTTAATAAACTCCCCGAAATATTGTTGTAGCACTTTCTCTCTTCCCAGTGCACAGGGCTCCTTTTATAGAAATAACCTCACTGTGTTTTCTGTTTTTCTCTTTACGGTAGTACTGCTAGAGCTGTGATATTTGGACTGATCCATGGAGTTCTCAGCCACTTGTCTTTGCCTTTTTTAGGTTGGGAGGCTAGTGTGAGCATTAATTTAAAGGAAGACATTTTCATTTATGGAAAAATGCACCAAGCTTTATATACAGAATGATTTTTTGAAGAAAAAGCTGAGAGGAGGAGAAGAATCCTTGTGAAGGTAGATGTAGAAATCTCAGCATCTTGGAATCTCTGTTTGGCCTCAGTTCCTACATACATGAAAAACTGGGAAATGGCTTATGGAAAAGCAACCCAAAGTAAACATTTCAGATGAGACAAGTGTACATAAATTATTTGTAAAAATGAGGCACTATCTTTGAAAGACAAAGTAGAACCCAGTACTATCAGAACGTAATGAAAGGCAAGCTCGTAAGACACCCTCTTCACCAACTGTCTGCATTTGGTTTTACTGAACCATCTCGGTATCTACAGCAGCTGTTTCATGTCACTTCTGAGCACAGGTCTCCACTTAGCGTCCTCCTTCAGCAACTGACATGCTATCCACTCTCATCTCTCTCAGGCTTCCAGTTTTTTTCTGTTTCTGCTTGGACTTTTTCAACATATGGACCTAAAATAGAAAGTTTTAAAAGAACATGAGTTGGTATTAAAATGTCTGCAGTCATCTATAAGCAGATCTAAAGCAACTAACTATTAAGCAAGTAAAATGTTGGAACTGCAACAGAAAAACATTTAAATAAATAGCTTTCTGAAGCACCTATCCTTATAAAGCTATAGGACTAACTTTTTCTTTTTTTTACATAAACATATACATACATGAATGTATACAGATGTGTAAGGATATGTATGTGTGTGCATATATATTAACGTATACACATATATATGCATACATATATACAAATAACAGTATTACTCATTAACCTGACAGACAGAAATATTTCTCACTGGAAGGACAATTTAAGTTTGTTCTATCTCTTTTTTCTGTCCTGTCTCTCAGGAAAAGAACAATGTTTAAGATATTCCAAAAGGCTGAGGTATGACCCTCTTTTTCACCCGTTTTTCCTCTGCAAGGGCTATTGCTGTTGTAGCCCTTCTGGCAGGGCTACATATTCTCTGAGATTGCCTATAACAACAACTTGCAACATTGCCTACAGGTCTCAATACAGGGGAAAAAATAAGTCACTAAGCTGAAGATTAGGGACTGATTTCAAACACAAGCCTCATCTGAGCCAATGGAGAGAGTCCTCAAACTATCCTTGGTAGAAACTGCTATGTATTAATCTAACAGTTACCACACCATGACAACCAGATCCTCTAAGGTTAAGCATCAGAACACAACAGACAAGCAAGATAATGTGGTAATATCCACTGGAGTCAACTTGCTAAGACAAACCTACAGCCAATACCTTCGGTCCTGCAGCAGAAATAATAATCTGGCCAGGGGGCTGAATCCAGGGCTCTCCATCAACTTGAACTGGAATTGGCTTTAGGAGCGTTACACGAAAATATGAGCCTTGAGCTATGCGGATTCCTGATCGAAAACCACCTTGGACTTGACCCTTTTAGGAAGTAAGAGTCAGGATATCAATCACCCCAATAAACAAGAAGCAGAAATATTAGCTGCACTTAAACTGGGTCAATAGAATTTTATTCTCACCTGGCATTTTAAGTTTCAAGTAAAGGAACTGCTTAGGCAAAATCCACATAGGGTGCCTTTACTGATGCAGCATTAATTACTTAATTTAGTGCATGAAGAAGAGATCAGATATCTCTGCAGCCTGCCAGAGGCAAAATAACTTACACAGTGAAGTCATCTGTACACTCGAGCTAGCCAAGGAGCATGGACTCACTAAGACCTTGTTTGCTTTTACTTCCCCCCTCCATAATGTATTGAACACATTTTCAGAATGCCCAAGGATACACACAGACTGTGGCACATGTGAAACTCAACAGTTTAAAAGCACTTAATCAAACAGGGAGAGAGTCTGACCAAACTCAGCTACATATATTCAACTACAACTAGTGATTGGAATGTTAATGTTGAACAGTGAAGCAAAGTGAACTTTGCTACTATAAACTGTATTGGGAAATGTGTACAGATAGAAACATGGGGGTAAAAACCTTAGAATATCACAAAACCAGAGAACAGATTTGTTAAGAATTATACCCCAAAGAAATGGATACACTCCTTGTTGTTTCTAATTTTACAAAAGTTCTAAGGATCTCTACCAAACCATGTTTTCTAATGGAATGTTTTATATCTCTCTTCCTTGAAATATCTGAATTACAAAACTGTAAAGTTAGCCAGCATCAAAGGTCGAGCTTCATATTAAGCACCCACCTTTCCAATTCTGGTGGCTGTAGGAATTAGCTGTCTCTAGTTACCTGACCACACAGACTTTTTCAGCAGCAGATTTCTTAGGACAGGGAAAGGAGTATCAAGAAAAGACAAAAATAAACCATCATCCCACAGGACTGCCTTGCTCATAGCAGGCAATTGCAAACATATGTAATACATGAAAGAATTAAAGTTGCACAAATTGAGTCATAATACTCTCTGCAGAACTGGCACACCTTCTGCTTCATGTATCACTGAGATCCAGAACAGCTAGCATCAGATTCTCAGAGACACATGTTGGAAAGCCTGTGGCAGGTAATTGTAAAGCCACCTCTCTACGATGGAATCTGCCCTGATTGCAACGACGTATGACAAGATTTTTTGCAAATACAGTATTTACGTGTGTGGTTTTTTACTACTCAAATAAAATCTTGCTTTCATCCCACGAACGGAATTCCATAATACAAATATACATAGAGGTGTATGTTTCTGGCCTTGGTTCAAAGCCTGCTGAAGTCATGAAGCATTTCGCCATGCACAGGTTCTTTACACTGATATCACTACTTATCCAACCACAGGTTTCTTCAGTTTCCATTCCGTCCATTCTAGTCTGGCACCTAAATATGGGTCATCAGGGCAAGTCAATGCACAGGCAACAAGAGGGTACTGCAGTCCACAAGCAGGCATACCAGTACAGCTAATCTCCTGACAGCAGAACACTTTGTTCACTGGCAGTTGATGCTGCCCGTGAATTCTCTTTATGGCCTACAATAACTTCTGTGGGACACAAAAATTACCTCAATGAATGCTGCTATAATCCTAACATAGATACGTACTTTTTAGGATGTCACACTTGCAGTGCAGTTTGTAAAAAAAAACAACCACCAAACAATCTGAGAAAATGTGTGCTTCCTTTGTTCTTACTGAGGTGCCAGTTTACCATGTGCACGACGCCAGTCACACCAACAACTTCCAGCAGGCCGTCATCGATGCGCGGTTTCTCGAAGCGGTTGTCGCTCTCAGAGCCCCAGAGATCGGCTCCGGACCCCCAGCTGCACAGAGAGCACAGCACAGTGACCATCCCTGGAGCTGCTGTCTGCTCAGAGCACCCTGCTCAGCCCAACTGCAAAAGCCAGACACTCTGCTCTCCTCCCGCTGAGGTGTCCACACAGCTGTCCTGTACTGTAAAAGCAGAAGTGCTTTCCTAAAATTTAGAAGATGTCTCACCAAATCTTTCAGGAATGAAAGACAGAGTAAGTAGTTCCCATTGGAAAGAAAAAGAATAGGTAAGAAGAAAGTAACTCTTAAGAGTTACAGGTTTACAGCTGCACTAACCCCTTAACTTCCCAGACATAAGAACATAAATCTTACTGGTCTTGACAATATTCACAGAAGCTTCGGAAGAGAAACTAAAGCTCAAACAAGTGTCAAGTTTATATTCTTACATCTGGCCAAACTCACTTGTAGTTAAGCAACTATTACTGCACTTTGGTCCTCTGAAATGCTTCTGACAATTTAACACCTTGCTGCTCCATGCACAGTACTGACCTTCCCTATTTAGTGCATTGGCTGCTCAGTACCAACTGTGATCTCTTCTCCTTCACAGTTCCCATGTGTAACGTACACTGTGCGTATCTGCGTGTGCACGTGTGTGTGTACACATAAATATATATACATGAATAGAAAGCTGAAACATTTTCAGACTAAAATGGAAGGAGACAAGGTAAGAGTGTACTTGAAAAAAATAGTACGGCAGCAGTAAGTACCTGCCAGTTTTCTGCAAATAAAAAAACCTGCCTCTACCAACAGCACAACTAAGGAAGCCACATTTCCTGCAGATTTGCCTTCTTTTCTCCTTGCTCCCTGCAGGTGCCTGGGCAGCCCCCACAACCCTGTGAAAGGTATGTGGACTGTGGGTTTTCCACAGGTACCCAAGTCATTCCACTGACTCCGCACTTACTGAGCAGTTGGGCTGTAAGACCAGGACAGTGTTTGCCAGTTGAATCCTGGCTGGCCTTGACTGCAGGAACTGCTTAGGCACCTGGTCTCCAGCATGCCAGGAAGTGTGTGCAAGGTGATCATTAATCCTTCTACAAGTCACACTGGAATCCAATGGACTGCTCAAACAATCTGGGGGGAGGTGGAAACAGTAGTGGACACGTGTCACAGGTCTACAACCATGCCTAAAAAGTAATGTTTTACTAGAAAACCACTCCAAAAGAAGTCTGAAGACCTTTGGTGAGAAAGTAATTCCAAGTTACTGTTAGGACACAGAAGAAATAGCAAACTAGCAAAATACAAGATACTACCACCTTTATGTGGTATGAGACTGCGAGTTTCAAAGAATAAGAAAAACAGTGCAAAAGGGTATTGAGAGCTAGCTCCTCAGGCACAGCTGCAAAGCCAGTAAGTCAGGCAGTAATAAAAAATGGCCAGTAACAGCCACCTATTCATCTAGACCACTTAACATTTTAACTAAACACTTGACATGTGATGCTCACATTTTCCACACGTACAGCCAGACACACATCCACACTGGATCCTTCCACTCCTTTTTACCTGGGTATATTAATAAAAATGAGTCCTTCTATACTTGGTAGCTCCACCTCTTGCTGGTCCACTTGAAGCTTTATGTCTTTATGAAGATTTCTGGTATGACTTATCTTCTGCAGCCCAACCTTCACATAAACTCCTTTGTTATGAAACCTAGAAGCAGAGAAGGACCATATAACTGGAAGGTAAGGCCCAGCACTCTTCCTCATACTATACCAGTATTGTCCTCCAGCAGGTATGTTTAAAGAGTTTTTCAATTAAAACCCACTCCAGATTCTTTTAGCTTTGCTAGAGAAAAAAAACGCCTAAATAAGAAACTGCTACTTTATATACCTTTTACGTAAGGGATGGTTTGTGCTGTCTGGGCATGTGGAGATGTGTTAGATTTTTATTACAGAAAAATCATTCCTTCTTAAAGTGTTGCCTGAATGCAGTGTCTCTTAGAGATATAAACTTCTGATCTGGAAAATCGTACTGTTAGTTAAGACCTAAAGGTTTCCATTAAACATTTTAAAATGTTTTTCTCATGCAGTGCTAGACTAACTAGGGCACAAAAATGGTTTTGAGTCTTTTTTTGTCAATAATGCATTTGAAATAAAATCAGCTGTAGAAATAAGAACATTAACCTGTGACAGACCTCTAACATCTCAAATTTTAGAGTGAAAAAGAAGATGAGGAAGACTTCATGCCATCTCTAGAAATGTACAAATAATACAAACAAATGTTAAACACAGAGTATTTTCTTCTCTAATGGAAGCCTTTGGATACATGGCCTTCAAGGTAATCTTACAATAAAAAGGCATAAGATTCCATTATTTGACCCTACAAGCACATGGGCATCACTGGAATCCAACTCTGTAAAAACTCTATATTATTATATCTAAATGCTGAAGACATTCCAGTGGGGAAGGCAGCCATTTAGCATGTGGGTTATATAGTTAACTCTTCAGATAGAGACTGTTCAGTTCTTTAAGTTATTACATGGGGAATTATAAGCCCCTACACACTAACAGTTTTAACAGCATGGAATTAAAGGTGCCTGATGTAACACCATTTAACATATGCTTCCACTCCAGAAAAGACAAGAGAATAAGATATGCCTGTGCTAAGACAGGTTTTCTCTAACTTGGGTACAACTGAAAAACAGTAGAATGTCAGTAGAACACACAATACTTTAAATATCCCCAAGAAGGATTAATTTTTGTTGCATGAAGAGGCAAGCCTGCAGAAAATGAACGAATACAACACAGTGCCATAAACTGTAGACACAGTCCTGAATTATTTACCTTCTAAGAAACAGTTATGGAACACCAAGGTTCACAGGATCCAGATGTGTTAGATACAGAACCTCATGATGCACAAAGGGTAAATCTTTTAGAGATTAAATCTCATCAATCCATTTTTGCACACATATTCCATTTATGTATCTTACTAGGATGTTTAGACCAAATAAGACCGAACAAACTAATTCCTGTAACGTCACCACACCACTGCCTACCCAAGGGTTTTTAAGGTGACTGGAAGATTTTCCTATTAAAATGGCCAGCCAGGCTTAAAAAGGTGATCTTTGCACATCCACCGCTAGAGAGCATCACCACCCTGCTTTTCACATTACGTGTAGGACAGGATTTGGGGAGACCGTGACAGTGGAATTTGTCACTCTGCTGTTAGCAGTAGCCAGTAACATACTAGCTTACCCACTTGGGTAGAAAGAATAAGCATCTCCTAAAGCAAACCCTTGGTTAGATACATTCTGCAGACAGTAGTTTCACCACAGTTATTTAGCAAGTCAGGAAGGAGGAAGATATTCTTGGAGCAGTCCCTAACACCTTATTTTTCCTGAAGGAAAGGTCTGCATTAAGAAACACTGACATTTCAGTCACTGCTGTAACTGAGAGGAGGGCAGAGTGTTACATGCTGGTCATCCATCCCCATGGAGCCAGCGAGGCCTCACATAAGCTTGGCTGCAACACTTGCATGGTTATGTCATCTCAGAACTACGTAGAAGGCTCACCAGAGTACAGATAGGAAGCAACATCCAATTGCTCAGATGAACAGGCTGCCCAGGGAAGTTGTAGATGTCCCATCCTTCAAAGTGTTCAAGACCAGGTTGGACGGGGCTTTGAGCAACATGGTCTAGTGGGAGGTGTCTCTGCCCATGACAGGAGGGTTGGAACTAAATGATCTTTAAGGTCCTTTCCAATCCAAATCATTCTATGATCCTGTGAGCTTGGGGATTTGACCTACATAGCTCAGCAATCACCCCTTGGTTTGTTTTTCTATAAAAGATGCACTAGAATTGTAACAAACATTCATATACTACCTAATGCCCCATTGGCTACAACCATAAAACTACATACACCCTTCCCGAGGGGCATTTGGAAAGTTGGACTGACTCTTCTGTTTATCAATTGTCATAGAATGGTTGGGGTTGGAAGGGATCTCTCGAGATCTCTGAAGATCAGATAAAGTTAGAATGTGATTGTATATGGGACCAGTTTCATGTGTTATGAAAGTAAGCAAGTTTTCTTTAGGTATTGCAATCCTGTATTTATCCTTGACAGACCAAACTCAAAAACACCTTTTGCATTTGAAAAGTCTCATCAACAAGTCTCCATAGACTCAGGGAGACACCATAGCATCAATATACACTGTTAGTGTACCCCTTTGGTTGTTGCCCAAGTACCTCTGGAGGCCGGAGGAAAGTGACCATCAGTAACTGATTTCCAAGCTTTCATGGGAAAAAACAAAAGGGGCCCATCCCCAGGAGTCACGAAGAAACAAAGTAAGAGGATACAGAAAGCCCGAGCTGTCAGAGCTCTTGCCAGCTGCTGCACACACAAATGGGTAAGTTTGGGGAACTCCTTTCTTCAAAGTGATGGGTAAGAAATCTATGTGCCAGGTCTTTTAAAATGACCTGCCATTTCCCATGAGCACTAGTAAACCACTACACAACATCTCTCAGAAGCAAACCTCCCAGGCTGCAGCACAGAGCACAGAAAGGTAATAAGCAAAACAAAAGAATCACCTTTCATCTAAACTTGCAATTCAAAAAACCCACCGGTTGGTGGGAAACCACCCCTGCAAAAGCTAAGAGCTCTGAACTAGTATCTGCCTGGCTGCTTTTACTGGAGTGAACATACTGGCTGGGAAAAGACTTTACCAGGTTCACATACAGAGGACTGAAGATGGAAAAAATTAAGTCAGGTAGTAGCTGTTGTAGCATCTTAAAACTCACAACCAAGAAATCAACCAACCAATCCTTTCAAACATACCCCCCACCAAGACAGAGCTCTGTGTCTTTGTAAAACAATTCTAAACCTGCATTAAATTATGTGCAATATTCTCCCTGCTTAACCTTACAACCAGGAGACTGCCTGCCACAGCAGTCTCCTGCCAGTTTTGGATGGCACAAGCAAGATTTGGTCTCCTCTATGGCAGGCAACACTGAAGACTGCTGGGAATGGGGAAATAAAGGCAGATGCCTTGATCCTTAAGTTTTACACTGTGAAAAAAACCTCACTCAACAATGTAAAAACTATTGCTACCACAACATACATCCCTTCTACCTGCCCTGCATGCTCAGCACAGAATTCCCTGCAGGGAAGTAATTCCTGCCCTGTGAGCTGCCAGATGAAGGCAAGTAGCATGCAGAGGCTCTGCAGTGTGCGGCCAGGGAACACACAGCTCTCAGGACATTACCAGCTCAAGGCCTTGATTCAGAGCAGCACTCCAGCCCATTTTCCATCCAAGGGCTACCTGCAGGTTTCTCTTGCTACAACTTGAAACTCAAAAGGAGTTCACATGCCAGGAGTTGTTGCATCTGGCTTTAAGTAGCCAATCTTCTTAATTAATTTACTGGAAATAATAATAATAATAATTTAGAAAAAAGCTAATCTTGCTGGCAAGTGTGCACTTGCATAACATAGGAAAGGTAAAGCCAGTCATTTTAACAACCATTGTGACAGGCAGTGAAAGGCAACTACCATGTGCCTGCACTGTCAGCCTGCACAAGCTGTTTGTCTGCTGCCACACTGTGTGTACCTCAGTATCAATTAATTATTTCATGTTCCTTTTCCAGATTTTGAAGCGCAGAAATATACAGCCCTTTAGAGTTAGAAAAACTAAAAATAATCTCTTCTTTCCCACATGTCCTCCAGGACACCCCACCTGCATGGTGCCCAAACACACATGTAAAAGCTCTTCAAGAACAGCACCAAGTGGTGACAGTTGCTGCACAAGTAACAAAAGGACACCTTTTAAAGTGTCGCAGCTTTGCAAAGTCAGAGTAGTACATTTTAAAGGAAGAATGAACACAACTCTTACATTATATTAATTGCACAAGTAAATCTAGAGTAATTTTATACACTGTAACAGATACTGCTGAATGCAAACTTATTACTTGATTTTAATACCTATGATGTTTTTAACCTAGTGGATTGAAAATGCAAACCTCTGCCCGGTAGCAGCTGATGTACCACAAACAATATCCTGCATTATTTCATTTTTAAGAAAAAAACCCAACAACAAACAAACCATGAGCAATGTCTGTAACGAGAAACAGAACACAGCAAGATAGGTGGGATGACACATCATTATACTCCCAACCTGTCTCAGTATACTTTAAATAGTTAGAATTTTAATACTGCATAATTGTAACTGGCTGTAACTCCCTCTGGCAATCAAGGGACAATTTACAGGACATTTACTCACAAACATATGGGAAAGCAGACAAAAATTTTTACAAGGAATTACTGATTAATTACATGGAAGTGATTTCTTTTTCTCATAAATTTCAGTGATTACGGGAAGTGCTAATATTGACTGATCTGCATGCCAGGAAGCACTGAGGTATCTCCACACCCTTTTAATCACACAGTCTCACTTGAGACCCAGAGATCTTTTTTTATGCTCATTACCAGCATGCAGGTGCTACTATAGCAGTAGGCAAGGCTGGCAAAGGTACAAAGAAGTTCTGAAGCGTGTTTATTGCTCGTGTGGCAGCACTGCCCTCCCTTCTGCTAAAGGCTTTGAATAAGAGAAAATTCCACTACCCCAAAACTTCACTGAACTCAACACTGCAGTTATTGGCAACTAAATATACTGAATAATAATGAAAGGACTTCCAAAAATAGCTTTGGTACTCCCTCTTGCTAAAATGGGGGGAAAAAAACCCGACAAAACACAGAAACAAACCTCCTCAATTCTGTGTCTATGTGTCTCTGGCTAACTTAATTCCTCCCTGTGCCAACACTGTCTGCCTCAAGCAATACTGTTTGTGGAGACCTGTAGCATTTCAAGACATTCAAATAATAATGTAAGTCAGAAGTTATGCCATACCACTAAGGTCACCCTGCACCCCTGGTTTCCCCAGGATTACCTGCTATTAAATTTCCCTGGTTCTTCTTCTCTAGCATGATGAAAGTCCAAGCTCAATTCTGCGTCAATGCCAAGACCACAGTAATTGTTCATCTGCACAATCTGGCAAAAAAAAAAAAAGGTATTATTTCCTCCTTATGTTTATAAAAGAAGAGGTTCCAAACTTTTTCAACAAAAGAAAGCTTTGCAGATGATCTTTCCAAGTCACTTGCAACTTGACAAATTCTGGAAAACACTCTTCAGAAACACTGCGCTAAAAATAAAACTGTACAGACAATTGTTGACATGTGTAGCAATTATTTCCAAATAATCAGAAACTTAAAAATGTCATTTTAATTGCAAGTAACAAGCACAATAAGGCAGAAATAAAACCAAACGCAGAAATAAAAACAAACCAATTTCCTGAAGTGATTCTATGCAATAATTACACAAGTTGCTGAACACTATGCCACTATTATTTTTGGCATGAGAGATAGATTTATCATGACAACACTGGAAGACG
>NW_009953515.1:20645-35568 GCF_000747805.2 Chaetura pelagica
TCTTCCTTTCTTTAGAAGGTGACCAGCTTATGCCAGATGAGTGAAGAACTTGACTGAACCTACTCAGCTGCATTCTAAATAGCTCCCTACATGCCAGTCTCAGTTTTATACAGATTTAAATAGTTTCTGAAACTCATTCTTCCTTTGCATGCCAGTTCGTTCCATAGCTTTTCTATCCTAGTCCTTGAGTCTCCCACCCCTCACCTTTAAAAAGCAGCTTAGGCACTCAGGGCAAAACAACCCATCTCCACCAACTGAAAAGTAGCTGGAGCCTGAGCAACTTAAATCCTCCAACTGACCCATAAGCCTGGGTTTTCTAGCCACTGGACTGAAATCTTAGACAATTGCTACCATTATTTCAATTTCATACTTTCTTTTTGCCACCTCTCCTCCAACTTCTTTCAGTTTTGTCTGAAGATAAAAAGAGCCAGGTTTCACACACAAGTGGAGTCACGACCTACAACCAATACTTTTATTTTCCTAAGCAGAAATAAGTAATATGAATCTAGGTACATGGACTTCCACTCCAAAAAAATAAAGCAGATGCTACATATAAAGACATGCAATGGCAGTAAGATGATAGAAGAATTTAATTCGTATATCTACTAGCAACTCATAGTATTTTTTTACAGTTAAAGGAAAGATGAAAGTACTTTTCTGGGGGAGAGCCTTTCTTTTTTGGTCAACACTCCAGTTCACCAGTGTTCTGGAAAGTGTTGGGCATTCCTTCATAAAGCTTTCCTTATTTGACAAATAAATTTATTTCCAGCTGAAGCAAATAGGTGTGTCATTGTCATTTGAATCCTTTCACTAATCCTCTACCAGATTTGTTTTGCCAAGCAGCTACAAATTGTGCTCTGCAGCCAGCCAGCCCTACAAAAACTGGAGCACTAGGTCCAGACATATGCTGTGTCCTCTAAGGAATAGCTCAGTAAGGCCCAAGCTCAAAGATAGGTGAGCAATAAAACATGAAATGATATTAATATCTATCTCTGTGATTTTTGCTGGAACAACAGTTCCTAAGAATCAAAACCAAATCAGTGCTCAGCTCACCTTTGGAGGCTCAGGCTCTGCAACTCCATTCTCTGCACCTTCAGCTGGCTCTTCTGCATCCAAGAGGATAGTCCAGCGATCCATAAGAACATCATCCGCTTCATCCACAGAAACCAAAATCGAGTAGGGGTCCTCCCCACTGTAGCCAGCTCCCCAGCGCAAGACCCTCCCCAAGTCATTTCCTGGGCAACAGTGAAGAACCCCAAAATATGACTGGATTTCATAAGCTGGCCAAAAAGGATCACAAAGCATAACAGCCCAGTTCTACAAATCAAATCACACTATAGTGCTTCAAAAAACTCATGGATGGAGCTGAAAAGTTGACAAGCAGAAAAAATATCTCAGCCTTGTTGTGGTTGCAGGTGTGCTTAGTGTCACGTATAGATACACTGAAACTTCTTCACAAAAAGTGACAGGAAAGCCCATTACAGAGTTGAGAAATTGAGGAGCAGATGAGTTACCTGGCTTACAGCAAGGCCTGATGCACCTGTGGCTATCAAGGGGAGAGCATTTTGCCCTCTCCAACTCCTAGCCAACCAAGACACACCATAACAACACCCTAGCTGCTTGGTTTTCCTTCAGAAAGTATGACTGATATTTGCTTGAAAAGCTGATGTTGCTTTTACTCTCCAACACTGGCCAGAACCAAGTCATTCCTACTGCAAAACTGAATTGCTTGTCAGATGGATAACTAAAGATAAACCTTCTGGAGCAGGAACGGTGCTCACTGCGATTCCCACCTGTTCCCAGAGGTAAGATGGCAACTGAGGGCTCCGAGCACACCAGCTTGTGCCTGATCTCCTCCAGCGCGCCAAGGACCCAGCCGACCGTGCCGTCCCCTCCGCACACCAGCACTCGGAACGAGGGCACTTTGGAGAACGTGTGGAACCTCCGGTGAGAAACAAACCGAAGGGGAAAAGAAGTGTTACAACACAGTGCAGGAAAAGCAAAGCCTCTTAATATGCTACTCAAGGTAACACATTATTACTGGATTTCCCTCCCCTTTACCAGTTTGAGGATCAACTTCAACTATGAGAATGGAAAAATAGGAACCTTTAGATAAAGCTGTTTAAAAAGAGTGAAAACCACATTCTTCTCAGATTATTTACAGCTAGAGTTAAATTCTTAATCACTTCCTTTTCCACCAAAGACATAGAGATCTCATTGTTTGTAATTTCAACATGAACATTTATAACTCTAAATCCCAGTGAAGATGTTGATTAGTGGTGGGGTCTTTTTTTACTTAGTTATAGGGCTCACAGTACATTTTCTTCTCTATAGTACTATCTCCCTGGTCACTCTGACCCTCTGTGGCTTTTTACCCTTCTTACCAAGATAATGTGCAAAGGAATTTTTACTTTCCATTGCACAAGGAGCAATGAATAAGTGGAAACATTTTGCAAAAAGGCTACAGAAGGATTCATGGGCAAAATAAAATTAACAAATTACTGAAGCTGGAGCTTGAGCTGCCTTGGAAAGACAAGAGAATGATACAATTTTGACCTGTAGTTTGTGCAACTTTTTCTTCTGTTTTTCCCACAAAAGCTTTTGTTTTGAAGAGCTTGTCATGGCAGTTCTTTGTTAAAGCAGTCCTGAAGGAAGCTACTCAGTGCTACTCTGAGCAGGCCACAACCATCACTTTCTGTATTATGAAGCTGGTAACAAAGTGGTGTTGATTAAGTCAAGTAATCGGTTCCTGCCTCCCTACAAGCACATTATGTTCTGTTCCTTGTATTTAGAAATGCTGCAGCTGTGATCAGGCAGGCCCTGTTAAATCTGCAATCGAGGCCAAGTTTCAAAAGTCAAGATAGAAAATTTTATTATACTTTCCTGTTAGTTCTCATGAAACATCCAAGGAAATAACAGCAAAAATGAGCCCTCATCACGCAGCATGACGTTTCTCTTTCCATCCCCATTAGATTATAAAATGTTTTTATTTTTAGTAATTATTAAATCAGTCTTGCTGTAACGTGCATATGGATTTCCCAGAGCTAGACTCTATTAGACTTCAAACAAACATATATATCAAAACTACTCAAGTCTCTTTTCTTTAGAGAACCTCAAAAGTTTAAGTCTGTTTTCACAGTGAGAGCCAGTCAGGAGGAGTGATCCACTACTTTGGTCTTCAGGCACGAAACATAACCAATTTAGGTCTTCATAACAAGTGAAGCTGGTCCATTCTTTGAAATAACAAAACAACATTAATATAAAAAAATTAAATATATTATGACCTACCCAGGCAGTGGGCCACCATTGGTAAGTTCAAACACCTGATGTGGATTTAGCAGCTTTCTAAAACTGTACAGCAGATCCCGACCTTTTAAACCACCACTTTTTGGATTCACAAATACAAGAAGTGGGCAGCAGTTCTGTGGTATTTTGGAGGCCTGAAAAAAGACCAGAAAAAAGATTAGCCAAAACCATGACTGGGCAGGAAAATTACTGCTGCCTCTCAGAAGTATTTTCTCTGATGCTTCCTTGATGCTTAGTAAAAAAATACAAATTTGACAAATAAAAGGATTTTACATCCAGACAATGGATAAGTTACGTGCTGATTTTTTTTTTCTGTTAAGTGAAGATTCCTTAACCCACTCCAACTACACAGTTGAGCCTAAGCCAAAAGTAAAAAAAAAAGGCACTGTAATTAACTCCTTCCTACACATTTTCCATAAACAGTTTATGTCAAAGAATAGTGTGATGGATAATGTATCTTCCAGTGTCATATATAATTCAAACATCTTCCTTGCAAAGAAAGAACTTCTCCCAAAAATGACTGAAACATTTCTCTTAGGTTTTAGAATACTTGTTAATTTACAAGGAAAAAAACTTTCAAAAAGAGGGTGTTCAAGGCAGACACTGCCATGCACCTCTCTACATATTAAGAAGCTTAAGGCTTCTTTTAAAAGTACGTATTCGAAATTCTTTATCTGGAGGACTTGGTGCCAGTATCTTATGATTCTCATCACTTCACTGAAGCTGCTGCAGAAAGGGGTCTCAAAGAATAACCTCCAGAGGAAGCCACTGCAAATGGCAGAGGAGGGAGTTCCCTGGGTACTCCACACGTTTTGTGAGAATGGTGCCTTCAGCCTGACTGGAGGCCACCAGAAGCACCCTCTTGGGGCTGGTCTTCAGCTCACGAGCCCATAAATCATTCTGTAAAACTACTTGTAAATGGTTCTAGAAAGATCAGCAAACACCAACTCTCACTGGTCCTGTCTGAGGGCTGTGGGGCAGGTATGTGCCAGGAAAGTCCCTCAGGCACTTCAACGAGTACACTTCAGAACAGAAACATTTGCCACAGTCCTTAAGTTGTGGTAGTTTGTATTTACAAATTGGACAGCATTCAGGGAACAGCAATTTGTCAGGCAGCTGACAGGATGGATTCAGGGAATGGAACAACAGTGCTAAATATAAGTCAATTTAGACAAGAATGATGGAAGGGGTGGCAAGGCAGCAGCATGACTGCAGCATGCAAACACACCAGGAGATACCAACAGCATGCAAGAGCATGCTGGCTGCTGTCCATGAGCCACCACCACACAGCATTGCCTACACTAAAGAACAGAGTAATTGGGGCAAACTGATGAGAGACTTTGTGGGGAAGCAAAGTGGTGTTGAGATATCCCAGGCCATTGTTCACCTGTGAGCTGATTTTGACACTAAAAACCAAACAATTGTTGGGGGCTTCCTAGCATTTGAGAGATTTCCTCTGATTTTGCTTCCCTGAAAGAGCTTGGTGCTAATGCTCAGCGAGTCACACTCTGACAGATGAGTCACGATACCCACAAACAAATAAAAATCCTTATCCTGTGTGTCACTGCCTGCATGAGAAATGCTCCTGCCATCCCACATGACTTGCAGGCACAAACAGAAAACTCACCAGGGAAGAGGAACTCTAAAAGCAGGCAACAAGGCTGGTGGAGCAGCCACACACTTCTCCTCTTGCCCCTTCCTTCCTCATCCTTCACATTCTACCAGACACATTCAGTTTGAAAATACATGTTTTCTCCAAAATAATTAGCCAAACAAGGGCTATTTTGGCTAATGAATAGCCTAAAGGGTCTCAAAATTTTGTTTTACTAGAAAGGCTTCACTGATGGCAAAGCACATAGGTTGGTGAGGCAGAGGCTGCAAAGCTGTGCACACAGCCTTCTCCACTGGAGCCTCCTTCACGCTGGACAGTGAGACTGCCAGGTCAAAACACCTCTCACCTCCATATTAACCAGACTTTATTGGGAATGGGGATGCAATTATTCAAAGCATGCCGTCACACAAGGGTCATATGCTTATTTCTGTTAAGCACACAGAAAGGATATTTGTAGCCAGCAAAGGAAGTCTAAGGAAAACAATGCATGCCACTGTCACAGAAAGGAAGGACTTCTTGAGTTATAAGATCAACAGCTCAAGGATCCACATATCCCAATGAGAGAAGTGGATTTCTTCCCCTCAAGCCAAAGACATTAATAAAAAGTAGTAAGTAAAGGCCGTCTTGTTATTCCATTAGTTCCTGCACCATCCCCTGCCACATCCCATTATGAATGATCCTTTAAAAATCCCACAAGCAATGACAGGCAGAGCACCTCTGAAAGGAAACACTACTTCCTTCCTGCACTCCTTACAGCTTCTGCCTTGACCTGCCTTTCCAACTGATCACCACCCATTCCCTTTCTCAAAGCTTTTTTATTACCTGAACTTCATCTCCAGGCATTTAAAATTTCTGAACAATACAGGCTGTTTGAGACCTTGGGCTCGGTGCCCACTATGTGAAAACTTGTGGAATTAAAAAAAAAAAAAAAGGGGAGGGTAAAAGAGAGAAAAAATATTCAGTTCTGCATCTCAAAGTAACAAAAACTTTTTCAAAAAAGAATGAGAAAATAAACCAGCCCGACATTCAAGTCAAACAATTGAACGTGGGCAAGAACTTTTTATTACCTTCTTCAGAAAATCAGTATCCAAAAATATCAGCTTAAGACACTTAGAAGAAACATGTTGAACACATGTTTCATATTACTTCGCTTTTACAAGCAAGGTCTAATGTAGTGGGTTTAGACCCAAGTAACTAAAATAATTCACAAGGGACTTCAGGGAATCACTCTTATTTTTGAGACATGGTAAGCTCCAAGGTATTCGAAAACACAGCTGTGTTTTGGAAAGTTGTCCGAGATCTTACCCGAGTAAATGTATAAACTGGCGTATTTATTTATTGTTGCTACAAAACTTCCATCTGAATTTCCTAATTGTCTAATGTCAATATTGTTAAAAAAAAAGTGAAACTCACAAGCAGCTGTGGAAATGCCTGAAGCTAACATAATATCTGTACGTAGTGTAAACTGAGAAGTCCTACCACTCAAACCCATCTTTGTTCAAGTATCTTCTAATCTAAAACCCTAACCATACCTACTTAGCAGTAAATGCACCAGTGCAGAATAAAACAGAAATATTCTGGAAATTCTTAGCCTCACAGTTAACTTGTTTCCTGTCATCTCTCTTAATAGAACTTAAAGGAACAAGAAACAACTCTAAATCCCTAGAGAAAAGCCAAGAAAAACACTTATTATTTCAGTTGGGATTAAAAGCCCTATGACAGTTTGTACAGCAGAGGAGGGTTGCTGCCTGGCTTTCTGAAAAGCACGCGCCCAGTTACAATTACAGACCAACACAAGGGCAGCACTCATACACTGCAGAATTTTTTTTAAATCCCTTAATAAAGGCCCAGTGGGGATGTATGACTGAGTTTGTTACTAGGCAGAAGGGGACGTGGGACCCACAGCCTGAGGACTCCCTTCCCCCTTTAGTCCTGGCTCAGTCTCTGCTTGAGGAGTAAAAGCTGCAGAGGGGTTTTGTGTTGGCTAGCATTCCAGAAGGAATTTATTGCTTGTTTCTTGGAGACAGCTGAAGCAGGCCATGTGATTCAGACACTCTGACAGTCACTGTGAATGTCTTGATTCATCAGGATTAGCACAGCCTGGCTTCAGGCTGGGGCAAGATACTTACTATCCAAGCTAATCCCCTTTCTGTTTAGTTTACAATGGAATAACAGCTCAGGACAAAGCAGAACGAGAAGTTCTGGGCCAGCACAACCACCACAGCACCTCTTCCAAAGTGGTGGGCTGTCTCCAGGAACTGCAGAAATCTCCAAATGACAAAATTCAACATTTGCAAGTAGGCTGCCATGTGCATGAACTCACAATGCCCCAAGCACAAGCTTCCTCCACGGCCGGAAAAGAGCCACTGCATCTGATAAGGAATGATGTGCAAAGTGTCTCAAATCAACCAGAGCAGCAGCTGGGTCAACACAGCAGGAGCTGAGTCTTTTCTTCACTTTTTGGGGAACAGCAGCAGAGGAAGAAAGTGGAAAGTAACCTTCCATGGTGATTTCACTAGGGTCATTAAACTATCATGCTTTTAAGTTGGACTAATTTTTGTGAAGAAGAGTGGAATGAATGAAAATACTAAGTTTCACCCACTTGGGAATCTCCCAAATCTTTTTCTACCATTCTTAAGGAACCCAAATACAGTATATCAGAGGGCACTCCATTGGTAAGTGGCATTAATGATAAAGCCACAAAATCTTGTCACCTTTGTGGCCTCATACAACACTCCAACTTTTTCCTTTTTTGACAGTACTGCAAAAGGTGTTCTGGTAAATGAGCTTTCGGTTCAAAGCTACAGCCCTGCAATGTCCTTCACCTTGACACGCTACTAGAGTGGCACTAAGCTGCCCCTGCAGTCCCTACACACAGCAGCAGAACAGCTTTGTAAGGGGCTGTATTTTTTTTACATTCCAACAAAGAGAATATTTCCATTTATTTGAATAACGTGAAACGGAAAAGCATTCAGCTAAATTGTTAAAGGCCCAAGATAAGGAACCACAAGAACAGATCAACATACGTGATCACGCTAATTGTTTGACTTCTTAATAAGCAGTTAGTGCAAACTGATTCTGCTGGAAAAATACTCAGTAATGGTAAGAGCATTAATTGCTTTTGGCAGACCTGGCCATGCCAGACTAGAATCACAGAATCTTAGGGACCTCGAAAGGTCATCTAGTCCAACCGCCCTGCCAGAGCAGGGTCACCCAGAGCACATCACACAGGAACGTGTCTGGGAGCATTTTGAATGTCTCCAGCGAAGGAGACTCCACAGCCTCTCTGGGCAGCCTGTTCCAGTGCTCTGTCACTCTCACAGGAAATATGTTCTTCCTGATATTCACATGGAACCTCCTATGCTCCAGGTTGCATCCATTGCCCCTTGTCCTATCACTGGACATCACTGAAAAAAGCCTGGCTCTGTCCTCCTGAAACTCCCTCTTAACATATTTGTAAACATTGATGAGGTCACCCCTCAGTCTCCTTTTCTCCAAGGTAAAGAGACCCAGCTCCCTTAGCCTCTCCTCATAAGGGAGATGTTCCACTCCTTTCATCATCTTTGTGGCTCTGCGCTGGACTCTTCCAAGCAGTTCCCTGTCCTTCTTGAACTGAGGGGCCCAGAACTGGACACAATATTCCAGATGTGGCCTCACCAAGGCAGAATAGAGGGGGAGGAGAACCTCTCTTGACCTACTAACCACACCCTTTCCAATACACCCCAGGATGCCATTGGCCTTCTTGGCCACGAGGGCACATTGCTGGCTCATGGTCATCCTCCTGTCCACCAGGACCCCCAGGTCCCTTTCTCCTACCCTGCTCTCCAGCAGGTCAGCCCCCAACTTGTACTGGTACATGGGGCTGTTCTTCCCCACATGCAAGACTCTACACTTGCCCTTGCTGAATTTCATCAAGTTTCTCCCTGTCTAACTCTCCATCCTGTCCAGGTCTCGCTGAATGGCAGCACAGCCTTCTGGTGTTTCAGCCACAACTCCCAGTTTAGTGTCATCAGCTATGCTGTCATCAGCATAGAACTGGGCCTCCACCCTTACCAGACACAGAGAAGTGAAACTAACCTTGGAAAAATGAAGAACCAGCAATCTTCCAGACACCAATCACTTCTTTGTTTTTACTGATTTTTAAGAAGCATTGATTGGTTTTGTTTGTTTGTTTCTAACTTAAGCTGCAATTTGGAAAAACCATTAACCAAAGCACTGTGGCCATTGTTTTATCACCTGTGCTTCTTCTAAAAGTACACATTAGCCCTTCATTCCCAATTTCTTTTTATTTCACCCACAACAGAAATTACTAACACAGCATAAATTTAATACTGTGCTCAGTTGCCGTACAAGTATTTCCTGGTGCTGTACTTAAATGGTCACATATATAAAATATAAATTAAGGCTAACAGTATCATAAGACAAAAGGATAATCTAGGTTGTAAAATACATCAGGAGGCCATCTAGTCCAACTCCTACCTAAAGAAGTGTCAACAATCACACACTAGTTTACCCTGGGCAACTAGTGAATGGCGTAAGCTGAGTCACCAAAGCATCTATGAGCAACACCTGAAATATTATTTAGATTAACCCTCTGCTCATTAAAGTAAGATGAACAAATATAAACAATACATGCTGAAATGGAAACAAAATGTATGTGCACATATACAGACCCTCTCTCCTTACACATTAGAAATTCATCCCTAGCAGTCCCTGGGACTGGAGTTCCTAAAAAATACCTTGCATCAGATAGCATTATCTGTGTTTCCCTGGCATCAAGTTCACTTCAAACATATCCAGCGTCAGAAAACCAGAAACATGTAATCAACAAAGTGGGCTATGTTCAGCTTCACACATTGTTCATCATATCTGGGCTCATAATAAATCTGTTTAAAAACCGCTGAAAACAAGTATCCAAAAGCAGTCCCATGTTCACGTTACCTTCTGTTTTTGGTAACAGAAATGCTGAAACCTAGTTTGGACAAGGGGGCACCTTGGTTTTTAAGAATCTCACAAAACATAATGCCTAGATTTGCATCAGAACAAGGCTCTTTTTTGGAGGGGTGACAGTTTTTAATCTCACCTGTTTCATGTAAGCATTGGCACTAGTATCTGCTCAAGTAGAAAAAATTATTTTGCTATCAGAAAACTCTTACAAACATAGGACCCTTTAAATTATAAAAGCAGGCATGCAGATATGCAGCTGTGGCTATTAAACTTGAGATCCTCCCACCTAAAGCTGTTTCGCAGTTCCCTCTAACCTTTTTAAGTTTTCAGACTTCGGTGAAGTTCTGTGAAGACAAACCAAAAACGTCACTTCACTTGCCATAATGCAACTCCAGAGAGGCAGTAACTGCAAGATATTCAACTGCTCAGCAGCTACACTCTTTTGGACAGAATCTACATCATTCTGGTTAGAAATCACTTTGCTCAGGAAACCATTTCCCTCTTTTCACCCTGAATCTGCTTTGTTAACATGAAAACTAATATTAAACCAAGTGATTCATAATAAAGTGATTTGTAACCATAAAAAGGAAAAAATCAGAATTAAGCCCGCATTTGTGAAAGGACTCTTGCACTAAGTCTTTTGAAAGACTATTTTCCTCTGAAATCCACAATGCAGCACTTACACAAGGTCCAACTCCTGCTGCTACAGAAACGGGAAATTAAGATGTCAATGTGAAGATTAGCAGTACTTTACCTCCTGGTTAGCAAGGAAACATGTTGAGTTCCCAAAACAAAGTTGTTGTAAGCATTTTAAGACCTGCCACCTAAAACTAAAACACCACCTAACTTTTGCTCATTGAAGGAAATAAAGAGGGAAAAAAAAGAAGTTTTCTCCCTTTTATAGCTCTAAAGTTTCACAGCTGTACAGTAGCATAATTATTTTTGACAACTTGACAGTAACAGGACAAGTGACTTAACCCAAAGAAGTACATACTATACTTGAAGTCATGCTCTCAAATACTTTTTTTTCATCACATTACTTAGAGAAACTCACTGTATGGCTCCTTTGAATAAAATGCATTTTCATTGACTTCCAGCAGAAAAAAAAAAAGTCTAAAATTAGTTGTTTTTCTTTTATAGATGTATTTTAAATTTAAACCCATCTCTTACCATAACTTCAGGAAGCACCACAGCATTCAGAGGCTTGTCATTGACAGTTGTATCTTTAACTAGCATATATATTCTTTCAGCTTCAGAAAAGCATGAAATTTTGAGTACAACAGCACCTGTAAAGAGGCATCAGAACTACTTCTTATATTTTCTATTATTAGGAAATCAGTATCATCACATCACAAAGTTACTCTGAGACACTTGTGGTTGCTAGTTATCAGTTAATTAAACTGCTTTGTTTTTGAAGCCTTCCTTCATACACTTAAACACACTCCAGACTGCTGTTGAAACAAAGCAGTCTGAGGACAAGAACGGCAGCAGAAAACTGACACACATTTTGAAGACTTCGTTCTGAGGTTCAGAAATATGGCCTATCTCTATCCTCTTTACCATAACTAACAGGTTGTTCTCATAATGTAAAAGTTGACAATATCAGGAAGAATTTTTATAAGCAAGGGTTTGGTTTAAGAATCAATTTAAGAACTTTATGTTTGCTTAGGTCCTCTATGGACAAGTAGAGGAAGAAGGGAATACAAAAGGGACAAATAAAAGAAAATAAAATTCTGACAGATTAAAGTAAGATACTCAGGAGGAAAACAGGACAGGACATGATCAAAGCATGTCACAGACTGCACACGACATGTAAGCTGGCAACACAATTTGGCTGCAACCAAAAGTGCAAGTCAGAAACAAAAATATTCAGAAAGTGAAAAAAAATTGTGAAGAAAAAACTCCACACACAAACACATCTACACACAACACTCCTACACATCTTAAAAACATGTGTAGGTAAAAACTTGGTTAAATGAAGTTGTCACACGAGAAGACTACCACAGAATCATTCTGGTTGGAAAAGACCTTTAAGATCATCAAATCCAACCAATCATAAAGTCAGCTATTCTTAAGTAACAAACACAAAAAACCCAAGGCATATCTGAAAACTTTATGGGTCTCCTTATGAAGAGTCAGTACGAACTAGCCATGTGGAGACAGTAAACACGTAAAAGAAGCTCGTATCAGTCTTCAAAACCACGCTACAGAAAGAGTAATTTAGTGGTCATGTGAAAATTCATTCTGTCAAAGTACGTAAAACATCTCAGATATGGACTCCTAAACGTACAATTTAAGTTATACCAAACACAGATCTCCACCTGCCCACTGCACTAAAGCTGCATGGAGCCACTGCTGCTCTGGCTCACAGAACCCTCTCAGCTTCTCCAGCCTCACTGAAATAGAACTTGTACAGCGAAAGCAACAACTCGAAGAGATGAGTGCACTGATTTTCTTCGGAATTCCAGCCTCTGGACCTCCACTTCACACTGTGCTAGGAAGCAGTGACTGTGAAACAATCCCAACAAGTTCAAAAGGAGTACCAATTTCTCCTACTTTGGATAACAAAACATAGAGTGCTTGCAGGGTTTTTAACAGTTCAGTGGTGTCAGACTATTCAGCTGAAGTGCAACTTCAAAAGTAATTTTTATTATTAAATATTACCACTTTCTGGTACACAAGGCACGAAGCCAATCTTTCTATTTTTTTTTAATAAGGTGACACTAATCCACTGCTCTCATAAAAACAAGTTGCTACATTTTATCTGAAAGGTTTTCTGCTTATGCAGTAAGGCTAACATACTCCCAGCTGAAAGCCTCTAGTATTAGGCTGCATTTTTGAAAATAGACATTGCTTGCAAGACTAAAAATCGTAATGCTTACCTTGCGCTTGATAAACATGACTCACAGATACTACATTTGCTGCAAAGGGTAAAAATACAAACACATAAAACCTTGGGTACATTTAGAGTAAATATTTAAAATATTTTTTAAAGTTACATAAATATAATATAAATAAATACTAAAAGTTATACAAATATAGGGAGAATCTCCAGCTAACATTTTCCCTCTCCTAAGTTTACTTTGCAAGTTAGAAAAGCTAAACTGATTTTCATAAAAGGTGACTATGAATTCTTTCTGGCATTTAAAGTTTAATTCCTCTTCAAGTCACAAAAAACTTTGGGGAAAATACGTCATTTCCTGAAACAAAAAGGTATGTATGGTTCACTTCTATAAAGTTATGATTTTTCAGGAAAAAAAATAAATTTTTTGGCCACATGTAACTCAAGTAATGTAATAATAATTCTGTGAACAATGATCTGTCACATGTCTCATGGAACCATGACCTTGATTTTTCAATAAAGGTCACAAAACATTAACAAACATTAACAAAAATGCTAATACATTTTATTCTGTACAAATGAATGTATGTCAAAAAGCACCTGTTTACTTACATTTGATAGCTAATTCATCTTTGAGAATATTTGTGTATTCTTCAGGGGAAAGCTGAGGTGGAAGGCCACCAACAAATAAATTTACTTGTACAACGGATTTACTGTTTTCCACAATATAAAATCTTGTTTGATTCATCTGACGTATTGAAGTCTGCCAAAACAAAGAAAAATAAGTGACGAGACATTTGGCAGATACTGTGAAACAAAATCCCAAATAGTTCTGAACTTAGCAATCAAGTGACTATGCCTAGAGAAGAACACGAACAGAAACAAGCACAACCCAAGCACTTAGCTTCTCTATGGGTGAGCCAACTTGGGGGAATGTAATAGATGACTTGCCTTCCTGTAAGGAAGGGGACTCCCTACTTGCTATTAAAAAGGATCATGTTTCTTTTTCAGATTTACCTTTCTTATGTCCTTGAGTCTGTTAAGAACCAGTTCCTGATTGTCCAAGACCATGCGTTGAACTAGAGACAGCAAGAACAGTAATCATGTTTGAAAGGACTGTAAATTATTATCAGGCTCAATGAAACAAAAACAAAAACAAAATATTAGGGAAAATTCACAACTCTGTGTACAACAAACATTAACATAAAGGACCACACAGACCTGAACTACTCATTATACAGCAGAAGAAAACATAGGTTCTTAGCACAGTCTGATTCTGTTCACAGTTTTTAAAACCTCACTATCCTTTTAAGAAAGGCAGAAAGAGCTTGAAGCCACTCAAAAGGCAAGCAGTCCTCTGGTAACAAGCTAACTGTTTGACAGAAGACAAACTATATTCCCTGACAAGCATAACAATAGCCAACTTCTGCATTTTATTAAAATATCGAAACAATAGTAATCACTTCCAGCAAAAGCGTGGTTGTAAATTATGCTTTAAAACAGAGCATCAGAAACCAACAGAGGTAAGATACTCACTATGCTACAATAACCTCATAAAATATCTTACTGATAATGCTCACAAAGAAAGCAAAGTATGAGGCCAGTCTCTGAACTACAAAGTTACTTGAGTGCAGCCCGGGCACCGACTACTTCAGTGGCTTTATTTATCTCTCCATGCAGCCTTACAAACAATGAAGCACTAAGGGATGTGAACTTAGAGACCACCAGCTCAGCTCCTGCAGCATCACAGACTGCTCGAGCAATGCTAGTATTGCATATTTCTGTATTTCATGTAGAACATACATACACACATACTCCTTGGACTAACTCAAGACTCAAATTTGCTCATTTGGGGCAGTGTCAGGGCAAAAGAGAATTAAGCCATTCTGAACTGTACAGTTAATCTTTACTAAATAACTGCAGTTAAGAAAACCACATCAGTTAAAGGCAGCTCCTTAAAATAGGGCTCTTTGCCAAAATCTCAATACCCACCAGAAAAGACTTATAAACCTTCACATGATGATTAAGAGAGATAAAGGAACCATATTGCCATGGGACACACAAGACTGAAATGAACCAACATCACTTCTAAGTGTTTCAATATGATGGTGAAGTTTAATTTGTGAAGGAATTTATTGTCAAAAAAACCCAAACCAATCAACTGTAACTGTGTTAAAGGGTGGGGGGGGGGGGGGGGGGGGGAAAAAAAGGAAACA
>NW_009953515.1:35935-61516 GCF_000747805.2 Chaetura pelagica
GGGGGGGGGAAGTAGAAGACTAGTTACAGATGTGTGTTTGGCCAATGCTCCTTCACTTACCTTGCTTACTGCCCATAAGCACTTCCACCAATCTGAAATTCTGGAGGCTCTCCATCTGTCAAAAGATGCAACATGTAAATGTAGGTCCTGAATGAAATACGAATTTGACAGACGTTTACATTAAAGTTATGTTTCACTCTGCACACACAGAGTGTGGAAAATTAAACATTTTAAAATCAATCACAATGTTCTTCCCCTAATCCACTCCTCTTGAGCCAGAAAAAATAATCATTTTACACACTCAGTCTCCCACACGTGGTATCAGGTTCCTGTACCTTTAACTACATTGGCATCTTCACAGTCCATGGCAAAGGGGCACCTGTCAAGCACTACTTTATCCCTTTGGGTGACCAACAGCTAAACTAGAATATTTCCAGACAGTTCTTCCAGAGAAAGACTGCAGGGCTGGGAATGATGGCCTAGGACTCAGGTGCGGCCAAGCAGGCTGACCAGTCTCCATCGCTGGGGACACTCCAGTGGCACTGATGGAATGAAACCTCCTTCACATATGCCACAGTCTCTTTCTCAAACTATGCTGCCAGGGACTTTCTAAGCCTATTGCAGCCATAGGAGAAAAGTTAGTAGAGCTCAGCATTGAACTATTTACTAAGATTATTCCAACCCTCAGGACTGAGGAAGCTTCTTGATTTTTGGCCTTGATACTCAAGAGGACAAATGATCTCACTCCACAAGCCACAAACAGGGGTATTAAAAACCTCAACTGTTTACATTTGCTTTGCCTCAAATGTGATGAGAGCAGCTTGAAGAAGATCTTCAGCACAGGCAAATAACTTCTTCATTGATAGGGTGGTTGGTCACTGGAACAGACTTCCCAGGAAAGAGGTCCAGGGTTCAAGAAGCATGTGGATGATCCTTGCAGCCCTATAGTTTAGTTCTAGGTAGTCCTCCAAGGAGCAGGGAGTTGGATCATGATCATTTGATGATCATTTTGTGTCCCTTCCAACTTGAGATATTCTATGACTCTACGATTTCCTTGGCAGTGCAGAGCAAAGAAGGTGACAAGCGTCACTGTGCTGGCAGTGACTGTCAGTTTCCCAAAAAGGTAAGATTAGCAGTGTGGTTACATACAATTGTATTTTAAATATCTCAAGACATAAAAAACCAGAAAAAAAGATTCTGCTTGACAAGAATCATTGTGTTCATACAAGTAAATCTGCTTGACCTAGAAAGGTACTGATGGCAACCTGCAGTACAGAGCAACCAGATCTACTACCATCAAGAGTATAGAAAAGTTTTAAGCATCTCAACAACCACAAGAGGTAATTTACCAACATTAACAACATTCACATTAACCACAAATTGCCTGTTAACAATTTTTCTAAAGAGAAAAACATACAAAGCCCATTTCAGGGTCACTCAGGTAGTATACAGACACTTATGATTTTTCCTTTACCTGCCTTCCAAGTAATGGAAGCACTTCCTTAATCACAGTCTGCGTAGTGCTATCCTTATTTACTCGTAGGGAAACATATGCCATTCCCACCCTAAAGAGAAAAGAAGTATTTATCTTCAGGACAAAAATTTGACTTATCCTGTGTGTACCTTTTTTAGATAAGTAACAAATTTTCAATGGCAGAAATTTGTATTAGTTGAAGAACAGCATTCACTGAGGCTCACAGCAGATGCAGTAGCAGCCCCACAGACAGGCAAGACTTTAATCTCAAGGAACTGGTCATTACAATTGGAGTACTGCAATTTAACTTCTTCCTATACACAGAATTAGCAGCAAGTCTTTAAGAGAATTTGGCAATGTAGTTGTATTAGTAAAATGAAGAAATGTTTAAATTTTATCCACTGCTCTACATAAATACATACGTCACCAGCCAGTCTTGTTTCCACTGCTAAATATGCTTTAAATGTATATTGATTCAGTGGTAAATGGAACACATTTTTTTTCTTTATTTTTTGCTCCTCACATAAGTTAAACTGAACACTTCCTACTTAGTATTTCTTCCAAAAAAATCAAGCTTTCAAGTGACATCTGCACGTCATCATTTGCTTACAGAGGCAGTTAATGAAAAATTGCATCTTTTTGGCCAAATACATGACAATAGAACTGAATAAGCTGTACAGTGTGTTCTGTGCATGTAAAGAAACCCACAAGCACATTTCCAGGCACAGAAATGCATAATATGTATATTACTCATTCAGAAAGAGAAGCAGAAGGATCCTGAAATACAGAAGAAACTATATCCTCTGTTACACTTGTGTAACTTCAATCTTATGAAGAAAGGCTGAGAGAGCTGGAATTCTTTAGCCTGTAGAAGGCTGAAGGAAGACCTTATTAATGCCTGTAAGTATCTACAGGGTGGGTGCAAGGACGATGGAGCCAGACTTTTCTCAGCAGTTCCCAGTGACAGGGGGAGGGGCAATGGGCACAAGCTGGAACATGGGAAGCGCCATTTAAATATGAGGAAAAACTTCTTACTGGTGAGGGTGACAGAGCCCTGGAACAGGTTGCCCAGGGAGGTAGTGGAGTCTCCTTCTCTAGAGATTAAAGACCTGCCTGGATGCAGCCCTGTGTAATGTGTTCTAGGGTACCCTGCTTTAGCAGGGGAGTTGGACTGGATGATCTCTAGAGGTCCCTTCCAACTCTTGACGATTCCAGGATTCTGAAACAGAACAGGCTGGACTACAGAGGACACACATAGTCAAGCAGTATATTCTTGTGATAAATGAGCAAAACACTCACTTCAGCCAGGCAGGATAAATTTTGATCACCTCCTCGTCCTTTGGTTTGGCCCTGATGATCCAAGCCTCAGGGACAGATTCTCGGAACACTGAGCCCAAGTTGCTGTTCTCTGCAGCGTCATTCCTGTTGATAACATCATCAGACAGCAGTGCCTGCTGTGTAAAGGTCTGAAGCTCATATTCTTGCTGGTCATCATTTATGTAGTATGCCCTCAAAGCAGCCTCCTACAATATAGCAAGATAAATTAACATTTTCTTGAAAAGACAGTTAACATCTGCACAGCCACAGACTTTTACAAATACCTTACTTATGGAACCAGCCTTTAACACATGTATTGAGTGCAGAACAGTGGATAAACATGGCAAAAACCAAAACAAGGGCTAAGTTCTGAAAACAATTTTTAGTGGAAAATATAAAAATATCAATGGATTTGAACAGAGCCTACAGTATTTTTGTCACAGAATGGTTTGGGTCAGCAGGGACCTTAAAGATCATCTAGATCCAATCCCCTGCAAGGGCAGGGACACCACCCAGTAGATGAGGTTGCTCAGAGCCCCATTCAACTTGGCTGGGAACACTTCCAGGGAAGGGGAAGCCACAATTTCCCTGGGCAACCTATTCCAGGGTCTCACCATCTACTCATTGAAGTCCATAGATGAATTGTAAAAAAAAATAATTAAAAAATCACCCATAAAGGTACACTCATGAAGTGCAAAATTTACTCCACAAGGAAAATGGTAAATTACAGTTGCTTTTGGCCAACTTTGCATATTTAACCTTCTTGCCCTGAGGCCACGCTGACAATCAGTGAGCTTCTCAGCCCCAAGATGCCCTGAACCCACATACCAGTGAAGAGGAAAGGTGAGGGCTGTACTTAGAAGACACAGTCACAGGAATTTTACATCCATTACTGGCCCATGCCTGCAGCACCTCTGCTAACATAGACACTGCACTGAATACAGCCTAGTAAGTCACTTACATGAACTGGTATTTCAATCTACAGTGGTATTATAAGCATCATCCTGATGAAATGTGCTTGAAAGGCAAGTGTTTTCAGCACCATCCACAATTTTCCTTGAAGAACTTTAACATGCAGAATGCTACAAACCATTTTCAAAATTCCTATTGATTTTGAGCACAATATCAATATAATAATAATAATAACAACAATAATTAATAACAACAACAACAATAATAATGAGAAACTGTAGGTTTAAATTATCAAAATTCTGATATAATAAAAGTCTCCAGACTTCTGTGCCAAGTCCTTTAGGATTCTAGTCCTAACCATTCTCAGTGCTACTGTACACCACTCCATACTCCCTCTAGGCTTCATTTCTGCACAGTATGGGGTCTCTACCCAGCCCAGTAAATTAAGATCTGTACAGAACATTTGATTTAGTACTGACTCACATATCCAGTCCAGATGAAGCACTGAAAAAGACAGGGAATGGCCACTATGTGATTAGTATTTCACAGCCAAAGACTGGATGCAAATACGGCACGCTTCAGTTTACAGAGCTAATTAGCTGAAGTGCAATAGTGATGGCTGTCCTGAATAAATGTCAAACCACTATATACTATCAAAGAGGAGCAGATCAAAGGAGGTGATTATCCAGTATTGCTCACATCAGTAAAATCAGACTTCAGTGTCACACAGGGAAGGAGAAAGACTGCTTAACATGTAATATGCTGTGGTCCCCATTATGCTATAGATATGTAGGCCACCACTTCTTCAGATGCTCTAAAGCAAGTGCACTACATACAGAAGTCAAATTACATTGTAATATTACAGCCTGTTTACAGACTTCATTGTTGTTGAGTTACATTTGTCAAACTGTTAGCCTTTGACTACCGTAATATACAATCATATGCCCCTTTATCACACTGGAATATTGACCTTCACCAGGTATCTTACCACAACTTCTTCATTTTTTGCAATCCTTGGAACTGAAATCAGTCGAAATTGATTGCGTTTCACTGCATCATTCCCATCAAATATCTTTAATGTTTGTTTACCTGAATGAAAACAATTATCGTATTTCAATAACACACCCCTCAAATCATAACACTATCTGAGTTGGAAGAATATAATGGAACTATTAAAAACCCGCTTTTAACTCACTGGAGTTTTTTTGTTGTTAACTTTGAGGCTGAACCCTTTCATTTTTGTTTCGTTACTGTTCATTTAAAACAGTCATGGAGGAAAGCTATGAGAGTATTTCAACAAATCATTGTTTTATCCTGGCTTATGATTTAAGCAGTATACTTATATATTAAAAGTTATGTTATCACTGCCTCAACCTCACCATTCAACAATGCATTTATTATTGACCAGTTCAAGAACATGAAAACCAAGACAGAGTGCCATCACCGTCAGACCTACTCCCAAAGCATTGTCAGTTCTGAGAGCATCCTTGCAAATAAAGTCCTTAAAGTACCTGGTTAGCTGTTCAGGCAATAGGAGAAAATTCAGGAACAACAGGAAAATCAGAGGAAAGCAGGTACATCAAATTAAGAACTAAAACCCTTTGCTATGCTTCATTTCACCAAAGCTTTATGAAATCCATGTGCAAATCATGGAGCACAGTTTATTGCACAGACATCTCTGAAAGGTGGATTTCAGGATCACATTTCACAAAGATGAGTTAAGACTCAATCTGTCCTGCCCACTGTATGACAAAGTTTCTCTCTTGTTTTAGTGACTAATTTAAGAGCAATAGCAAACTGTAACCAAATTTTGACAGGATAGGCAGCTTTTGAGAGGTTTTAAAAAACAATACCAGACCAATATCTGTGTTCTTACTGCCTATGGAAAGGAGCCACGTTAATCAACCCAGACCAAAAAGAAGATTCCTGATCACACTGTTATGAAAAGACTTGACGAGATGTTTAGTTTTCCAGGTTCTTTTATGTCCTCTCCAGAGAGCCCACGCTTCAGAGCACACATGACTACTCTTCATGGACAGAATCAAATCACAGACATAAAAAACCTCATTCATTCAATCCCACTCTCCTTTATTGATGAAGATAATATACAGCATTGGTCCCAGTAATGACCTTCAAGAGACAAACACTACTTTTTACTGGTTTCCATTTGGACATTGATGTGAAAGCACAAAGGGTTTAAGCAAGCAGCAAAAGAACTAAAATCCTAAATGAAAGTAAAATTTAAGAATTGAAAATCACTGCCTTTCTAAATGGTATCTACAACAAGATAGACCTTTGGGCCCCTGGTTTTGCAGGTCTACTTCAGGCTCCTCTGAAGAAGAACGACCTTTGGAAGCACAGCTCTAATTTTTTTCTTTCCTATATGACTATTCCTCAAGTATCATTGGAGAGCAGTTGGCTGAAACCTTTTACAACATCTGAAAATGATGATACAGTTTCCACATGCAATGGACACTTTACAGCAATGGGAATGAATTATTCTATTGGAGAAGTGAGCTTGGGAAAGTAGTATTGCCAAGTGGATTTGGCTTTTCTGTTTTCCAGTTATCAACTTGTCCATTGTCAAATATATATATATATATATTTTTGGTCACAATATAAGTAACATTTAAATACCATCAACTGTAATTCCTAAAGTATCCTTGAAATGCTGTTTCCATCATATTGAGACTACACCATATGTCAGAAAGAGATCCACTCATTTAATCCCTGCTGGATTAACATCAGAAAATGTGAAATTCTTTCAGAAACAGATTTCTGTCAGTGATCTTTATGGCTACTTTAGCATAGTCAAATTTTAATCAAAAGACATGCCTAGATGTCCTGGGTGACCTTTTTTAGGGTTAACACAATTTGATAAAACACAGCATATGCTAGTTGCTGACAGAACTGACAATGTTCTGAGTATGAACCATCAAAACATGAACAAAATCTCTACTGTTTTCTCTAGCAACCCAAAGGGCAGACAACCATCTGAGAATAAAAACATTAATACAAGTTTTAGTTCTTGTTTTCATTCAAACTGTCTTCATACTCTGCTCTTGTTAGAACTAGCTGGCCTGAAAGAATCCCTAGCAATTGTAACTGGAGATTTTTTTACGAGCACTCCAATTGTTAAGACCAGCCAAATGCTGCCAAGAATGGGCTTGGTTCTTAAGAGAAACTGAGGACAAGGATGAGTTCAGATCCACAGATGATTAGTAATGTCCTCAGCTCTAGTATGTTCCTCAGCTAAATAGACAGTATGCTCAGTTCTGCTTTCCTTAAGGTAATATGATTATTTGTTGTACAAAACAAGCTCAACTTATCAGTGAAAAATAATGTTTAACTTTGTCACTCTCCTCCCCACAGTATTTTTACTGCAACTTGAGAAAAGATTACTTTCTTGCACATAAGCTTCTAGGGACACATTAACAAAAAAACCAACACAACAGCCACCTGTTTGACCGCAAGTAGTCATCCAGAAAAACAGTTCCCAACTAATTCAAGTGTCCGTCCACATGACAGTCAAGGCATGTCTTATGCCAGTCTGATTTGTCTAATTAACTTTGGAAAGAAGTTCAACTATAATCACTTCTGAAGTTAAAGCTCTGTCTCACTCTTGTTCCAATTTTTAAATACTAGAAAATAATGCAATTACAGAAATGAATTCTACACACCACTACTTAGTATTAAAAAAATCTTGCTAGTATGCAGCAGATTCACACGACAAATTTTTCCATTTTAAAGGAGTTACTGCCTGTTTTATAATATTGACACCTCATTGCCAAAAACCTTCTGTCTTTTTCTGTTGAAGCAGTCAACATAGTATCCGGACTTCCTCCTGAAAAACACATTACTTTTTTAATTACCATGCGATGCTGAGTTAAAAAGTACCCTGTTCTTGATGCTTATGCTTTTCAAGCAGAAAACAATTAAAGAAAGGACAATTCCAGGCATAATTCACCAAACTAGAGAATTTTGTTTTGGAGTCTAAGACACCAAGTTTTCCTGGGAAAAGGATAAAGAACATTTGATAAGTCCAAAGTTCATGTCCTTTGACTTCCAAATCCCCAGAGGCAGAACATAGCTTCTGAAAAGATTTATGTGCAGCCTGGGGCAGAGGCAGGAAAATGATGTAGTCCAGAATGCTTCTGCCACTGAAGAAATCTAGAGGCCTATCTCAAACACATCGGTGGAACTTACTCTTAACAGACTAAATTCTAGCAATATGACTTAACAAGAACCATTCTTCCCAACAAAATTTGTGCCATCTATACTTCTCTAGTCACTGTTAGAGACAGTGACACAACAGTGAGGACTAGAACATTTTGGTTTATTCCAGTATTACCACTCATAACCTAAAAGGCAGCATTAAAGCAGGTAAGCATTATGTTTGGTTTTTTAAATTGGTCTGGAAGAGAACCTTTCAGAATCCCAGATTTCTTCTTTCTCTGCTGTTCTTCTTCCAGGAGAGCCGTGTGCCAATGTGTCACTTCTCTGATTTTTTTTTCAGGAGCAGCTCAAATCTCCCTAGCTCCAAAACAGTTTTGAAGCACAAAGTTGTGTTAATACCCATTCTTCCATGCTGGCAGCCAACTCTTCACCCTTCTTCTCCAGGATGGTTTCGAGAACTTCTCCAAGCATGTGCCATACATATCATGATTTGATCTGATTTCACCTGCTTCTCCCTCTAGCTTTAGGGCTCCAAATCAATTTAAACTACGTTTCAGGGGAATATGTGACATGGTGTGGGAAATGATCCATCTTCTCTGCCCCCACGTAAGACTAAACAAAATGCCTTTGAAGCCAGCAAAACAAGAGTGGCCCCATGATCAGAGCCACATCTGCCCGCTCACTGCTGCTGCTGCTGGGGGGGTCACCCCTGTTACTGGTAATCCGGCCCCCTACGGACCTGCTGCGAAGCCCAGGCAGCTGGAAAAGAAGCCACATCCCAGGAGCCACACACAACGGGAGGGTAAACGCGTGCGCACACACACACAGACACACACTCACTCACTTTCTAACTTTCCTGCCAGGCTCAACTCCTACCCTTTTACTCCATTGCTTCCACACCTCTCCCTTGGAGTGTACATTTAATAAGACCACAGTATTTAAAAATTATTTTCCTGATATATACCTAGTCTATCTCTCCTGAACCTCGGTTCCTTGGTCCCTCAGTTTATGTTAACCTTTAATAAACCAGTTAATTCGTAAACTAAACATTGGTCTCAGTAGCAATTTGTGGCCATGCTGGGGGTGTATCTAACTACCACTCTAAGATACAGTCCCGCAGCGGCCGTTCCCCTGTGAGAGGCAGCGCCACGTGTGACCCTCGGTCTGATCTAACAACCCCTCCAAGCTGGGGGAGGAAGTCCTGGAAGCACCTGACAGCCGGTAGCCCCCCTGGCATCGGCCCGTGACACATGGCTTCTTGTCTGTCAGCTGTTTTAGTAGTGTACAATGACTCTTTTTATGAAGGCTGAACATTTACATAAGTATCTTCAAGGGAAAAATCCCTCAAATCCACACATGCAGTGTCTGCTTCTTCCTGAAAAAAAGTTTGTTCCAGCTCACAGAATTACAGTGAAGTTCTCCTGCATTCCATCAGCAAGTTTGGGACAAGACATAAGCAAGCACTAAGCTATTAACTTGGGCCTACCTAACAATGGAACATGTTACCTCCCTTATTCGGCAGGTGAACTGCTACCTAGGCAGAGACTCCCAGGTCAGGGCCATGACCTTCACATTCCGCATGTCCCTGTCTGACAAATGGGTTGCCCACACATAGACAGAAAGCCTGCTGAGCCCTCAAAACACCTCCTGAAATGTGCATGAACACATTTCCAGTGGGCTACTATGGAGAAACTGTATCCAGGTGCCCAGACTAGCAGGATGTTAAAGCAAAGAGAACTCAATCTCCAAAACTACTCAAAAAGCATGGATCTCTATGTCATTCTGAGGTATCCATAGATAAATTTTTAATCTGATACACATTGTCATAAGGACGCCTAAAGCAGGGAATAAAGTAACACTAGATAATAACATTTGCAAATATCTCTCCATAGCCTTCTGGCAAGGATGTTACAGAACTACAGAAATTTTTTTTTTCAATCTCCTTGAAGAGATTAAGAAAAAACCCTCTTCATATTCTCAGGAAGTAGATAAGAAGCAATGTTTGCCTTCCCCAAAACAGACATACAGAGCAGCCAATGTTTTGACTAATAACCTAAGCCATTGAGAGGGGAAGGGATTCAGGGAAGAGAAGAGGAACTAGCAGACTGAAAGTGAAGGAAGCTGAAGGAGCAGCAAAACTGGGGAGTGAATGTCATGCATAGGGAAGGAGGGAAAACAGGAGAGAGAAACTGGGGAAGAGGACAAAAGACAGCTTGGCGAGAAGTGAGAACAGTAAGCAGTATCAAGTGTCAGAAAAGACAGATGAAGAGGTTTGAGGGGAGGAAAGGAAGATGTGCGCAATGGGGAAAGTGAAGCAAAAGAAAAGTATCCTGTGATTTTCCAGAACACTAATTTTTCTTTTCTCAGTAGTTACAGGTAATTCAGCCAAGAAAAGGAAATAGACAATTTCATTCAGCACTTAAGCCTCTAGTACGTTCAACACAGTTAAGCATCACCTTTTTCAAAATACCTTCAAATGCAGGTGTAGCAGACTGTCTTGGGGGAAGAAACATTTTCAGCATGACACCAGGTATGGCAATTCGACTTGTAAACAAGTATCTCTTAAAGTACCACTGAACAAAAGCCTTTGTGAGGAAATAAGTTGAGCACATGGAGGAGCAACTACCATCAACTTCTCTTTGTGATGGATAAGCTTTTAAAGAAAAAAGTTGCCTAGGCCTTATTATATATTAGTTAAGTATCTTCAACTTTTATTGATTTCTGGCAACCAAGCAGGGCAGAATCTAATGTCTTTTCATGTTGCCAGAACCCTACGGATTGACACACAAGGAAGAGCTCTTAAATTCTTAGTAACTCTTCTTATTTATTTATTTATTTCAGGAATTACTGAGATAGCTCTCTTGGGATTAATTTTTTGCATATATACAACAAACCAACTTCCCCCTACTAAGTCTTCATATTACCACAAAATAATAGGAATAATTTTCAGAAATTTGCCTTTGACTTTTCAAGCTTGACAGACTGCACCTTAGCTGAGACAAATGATTTCTGTCACCAGGAAAACAAGAATAATCTGTGCTTATTGCAACCTAGTTCAACATTGCATTTCAGAAAGGACAGGTAACACGCACCCTGTGGAGGCCCCCCTAAGGAACACTTTTAATCTCTATCTCCACCTATCTGAGGTCTGTCAGTACAGAGCATTTTTATCAGTTATATAATCCCAGAACGACCAATAATTATTTTAGTACGAAAAAGAACTTCAGGGCTCAACTCCTTCCCCAGGCAATACTACTAACTATGCTAATGACAGCATCCACATGATGTTTATCCTACTATTTCTGTAACATTCAGCTCTCTTCAAGTTAATTGTTCACTGTGCAGACTAGTCCCTGGAAGCTGGCTTATGTTCTCAGGCACAAGGATTTATAGTACTTTTCCAAACCTGCTCTGTAAATCTGTTAAATCTATCATTTCAGAAAGTGTAGGGTTGTTTTTACAGTAATTTAATGCTTTTGGCTTCAGTGTCTTGGTAGGCTTAGGCCAAGTTTCATAGTTGACTTTACATATTTAAGCTCCCAAAATTAGGATTTAAATCTTGTAACTTCACACCTGCCCCACAAAGCCTGCTACAACAGCAACGAAACAAAAGGGAATGCAGACCACTAATTAAAATTTTCTTCCAGCATTAATCTATAGACCTTTCTATGGGCTTCTTTTCTACGGAAAAGCATGTCTTTACAAGTCAACATTAATCCATTTGCTCTGACTTGTTATCACTGGCTTTAAAAATATGCATGTGCAAAATGTGGAGAACTGGAATTAAGAAAAAACTAAAATATTCTGGAACATAATTCAGTTGAGACACTCCTGAGGGACAGCATGGTAACATCCCAAAAGACGTGGCAGATGTACTGAGTCAACACATAGAAGATAATGAGCAGCTCATTCCTGACACATTATACAATCCATATTATCTAGAGACAGTGGAAGAGGTCCAGCACACCACAACTGTGCTTCTGTCATGTTTAGTTTGACAGGTTATGACTCCACACACACAGAGAGGCACGTAGGTGGCTTTGTCACAGCAGTCATCAGAGAAGCCATGTAATGTCCTGACACAAAGGTAACATTCTCATGGGCTGGGGGTGGCACCACCAGGTGAGCCCACAGGAGAAGCTCTGTGGTCACCTCATCAACCAAGGAGGTTGGTGTGTGGTGCTCTGAGTGCGGTGCTTTGGGTGATGCATGGGAAGAACCTTCTGGAATTGCATAAGAGTTCCTATGGGATGTTTATGGGAGGAAACACAAGCAGAGGAAGAGAGGGGTCAAGCTGGTTTGTGGAAGAACAAGTACAGGAAAATAGAAAGGAAAGGAGATAAAAAGAACTTGGTGACATCTAAAGAGGTTGCTGGTTGGTGTGCCTGCCCAGCCATGCCCTGCACTTGATCAGCAGTGTTTCCTCATCAAATGCTATTTCTAACTCTCTTAGTGAGTGTGCTTTCCACTCTTCTGCATGCATGCATATGGGTTCCTGAGTGCAGGAAGTGAAGCACGACCACAGGATGCTGTCACACATGTATCCATGAAGTCACAGATGCTGTGAGAGCACCAGCAAACATCAGGCTGGACTCACTTGCATGCCTGGAAGCCATGTGTGTGTGCACCATTGTGAATAAGGCCCCAGTTAAAACTGTGTATTCTCTTCTCAATTACCAAGTTGATAGAAAATCATCAAGGCAATTAACAGATTGTCACTTATGCCAATTTATCAGTGGAAAATGATGATGAGACATTTGTAAGACCTTGGATAAAAGTGTTGGACAAAAATTTTGGACCTCGAATTGATACCTAGAATTAGAAAAATAGCTATTTAATATTTTTTCATAAGGCAAAGGAAGCTAAGATTATATTAATAAAGGCTGGAATGGGTGACTAATCACCACTTACTAAAATTCTGCTTACTTGAATCTGTTGAAATTTGGACATCTTTTGCTAATCCTTGTGTTGACCCATCAACATCATCATCTTCATCTGTGAAAACAGAAACATTTTAAGAAAGGATAATTGTTAATTTGAACTTGGGAAAAAAAAAAAAAAGTGTTTGTCATTTAAGGATAGTCTCCATCACAAAAGCTAACACAATGTCAGAAAAGCACACTTTCTTCTTCTGCCTATTTTAATAATAATCCATACTATAAAAACAGCATTAAAAAACCCAAACGTGTATTGTCATGTAACTACAGCCAAGGCATAGCTTAAGTCCTTCTACTATTAACTTCAATATTGCAACTACTGCATTTCATTCCTTTCTCAAGCTGCTGTCTTTGCCTATGTTATATATGGTATCCATAAAGTTTTTAATCAGCAAAACAGTCCAGGAACTGCAGTCACAATCAGAAGCATGGGTATTGTATAAATAATTTCCGTAACTTAAAAATAGATTTGCTGACATGCAAAGAGAAAGAAATTACTGCACTCTGGAAGAGGACTTCAAAAGAATCTTGTCACTTTCACTAAAAGCTATGAGCTAATATGTCAGATAATAACACAGCCTGTAAAATCACACATAAAAGACTTAGAAAATATTAAAATAAAAGCTATTATCAATTACAGTTGCCTCTGTGAAGACAGCAGCATGACTACATTCTCATTCCTGACACTCAGTTCCATACAGGAAGGCTGGTGCAAATCCAAATTGATGAATTTTTCTTCTCTAAGAGTGGTTGGAGTATATAGCACAAGCCAACTCAGTGTGCTGATCATATAACATATTCATACTCTCATCCATTGAAACTCCCAGTCTCCACTGGGATGCAGACAAAGCTCCCAAAAGATAGAAGTCAGGTAACATTTTTATAAAAAATATGCCTTGCAGTTGAGGGAGAAAGCAGGAAACCAAAATACAAAATGAAAGAGAGAAAAGTAATCAGTGAAGACAATCTTCAGAGAAAAAGAGGTACTAGGGAAGTCAGGATCTAATGCAGCAAAACTTTCCAAGAAGCAGAATCACAGCATGTCAAGAAGGGTACTCCTTCTTAGCAGGAGTCCAAAACTGAAGATCTTGCAACTTCCTGAATATTTGGGTAGCACTTTAGCATACTACAAGAATAAAACAATGATAATGTTTGGGTTGGGCATTTTAAAACATAAAGAAAGGGTTGAAATACTTTTCCTGTTATAACTCACTGACACTGCAAGTTTCAAACTGGAAAGAAATTCAGACAATATGGTCTTGAAACACCCTGAAATAAACCAAAGCTGAATGCCTACTTGAATTTCACTCCAGACTACATCAAAGTAAGAAAATAAAAAGTAAATACAACAATAAGAAGTGAAAGAACTCCTAACTGCTCTGAACCCTCCCCTTTTTAAAGTTTTGATAGAAATAAGCTGTTATCTTTCTTTTATTACTGTTTCTTCTTCAGTATGGACAGTAGGGAAATCTACACAAACCACATCTTGAAATTATTTCAATTAACTTATTTTGAAAAGTGCTAGGACAGCTGTCAGTAGGAAGAAGGGGAAGTAACTGCTCTACCATTGCTTCCCCTGGTTAGCCAAGAGTTTTGAAAAGCCACTTCCAGCACAGAGATGTTCATTGAATGTTGGCCATGAAACTTTGCATTTAGTCAGTGAAAAAAGCTGATGTGGACAAATGCTCCACAGTAGGCCAACAATGATGTGCCCATTCTCTGTCTCAGGTAAGTCACCTGGCAATTCCCAACCATCAGCTTGGGAAGCACCGTGCCTGCAGCAGTTCACTCATCCAGGCAACAGCCAACGAACCTCTGGTGCTACAGACAGGTCTTTTCACAGCCTTCTGAGTGATGCCCTCCACCAGCTGTGCCAACAGAGGAGCACCTTCTGTGCAATGCCGCGGCATGAGAACTTCTGAACGAGCGTGCTGCATGACACGTCCCACAGAAGTGAGGACAGAAGTGCTGATTATCAAATCAAAGCTCCATCAAAGCTGAAATGCTCCCTGCTCACCGGAAACAACCCCAATATCCTCAGAATCTTTTAGGAGATTTGCTATCCAGAGCTTACATCACCCCTGGGACAGGTGGAAGCAACTCCCAGGGCAGCTGTACCAAGCTGCTCCATGGTCAGAGATTCCAACACTTCCTATGCACTATAAAAATGCATTTCAGCTCTCCAAATGTGGTGATTTTTTTGTTGTTTGTTGGTTTGGTTTGGTTTTCTCTTTGTTTGTTTTTCATAATATTAAACCACTGGAAACAGTTCAAATTAAGTTACTGTTTTACTTCCCCATATGTCTGTTCCTGATCACCAGCTAATGACTGATCTGCACTGTATTCTCTCAATTCAAAGTACATGACATACATTTTAATTAAAGGAATGCAAAAACATTACTACTTAAAAAAAACCTGAGTATGTGCAACACAACTCATACACTTAGCTGTAGCTCAAGTCCTGAAATGGAAAACTACCTCTTCCATCATGTAAAATGTATTAAAAGAACACACCACTACTTAAAAGACAAACTTACCATCAGAAAAGTCAAACCTGAAAAGGCTATTTGAATGGTTTGAGATTAACTTCTGGTAATAATAATACAACTTGATCTTCACTTAAGCCTTTGGGACATCTCTAGAATACCTAACAATAGATCTGAATCAAGGTTCATAACTAGTTTTCCCACAAAACCAAGCTCATCCAGGTTGTTTATTTCTGGTATTTCTTATGCTTGGAAGCATTAAAAACTCCATGACTTTCAAGTATGCACTGTACTTTGCTTTTCATCACCAGTAGGCAAATTAATTAAGAAAAATAACTCACTGAAAAAAACAAGCCAACCAACAAAAGGAACAGAACACCTCCTCCTACACACTTTTATAGGTCACTTCAGTGTACCCAGGTTACATAGACCTGGGGCTGTTTGTGCAGCAGCAGGATTCCTGCTATAGCTTCTGCATATGAGAATGCACAGCTCCTGCTTGTGACCACCTGTCTTTGCCCAAACCAAACCTGCCTGTTCCATGCAGAAAGTTCAAGAGCAACATGTTGAATTGATAAAAATGTAGCTGCAAATATTTAAGTTCCCCAAACTATATTTTGTCTACCTTTTATTTGATTTCCTACTGCATTTAAGCACCAAAAGAAAGGCTTTACAATTATAGTAAGATTATAAATTAAAAAATAATTCAGCACCTTAAAAACATCCTCTTGTTCCTAAAGAGCTGTTAAACAAGCATGCACTCTAGATGGCAGCAGAACATTACCCTGCTAAATAGACAGCTTCCTCTCAGCACAGAAATCTTAAAAGTGCAGAAGCTTAATCAAAGAGGCAAATAAAAATATCTGTATACATGATATGCTAAATGGAAACCAACATGTATATCAGCAAGTATATTGTAGCAATGATAACAGTAATCTGCTAAGCAATTTTTTTTACTTTAGGTTTTCACTTTCTGCATGCTTACTATTTAAATAACAGTTTTCAATTGTCCTGTACTGGTAAACAGATATTTCAGTGTTTCACACACAGTCTGCATCTTAAAATCTCTGTCCTGTTCCAGAAATGTCAAGAAGTTCTAGTTCTGCCACAAAAGCCAGTGAAAATTAAAAAAACCAAAAATTACAAAACCCAAAAATTACAAAAAATCCCCGCTTTAGTGCATTACAACACTAGCGTGAACATGTTCATCGATTATGTGCATTCACCTTTGCAATTTTTTTTACCTGGTTCTGTTTGCAAATTTTCTGATATTCGGAAACAGTGCAGTTTGCTGAAGTTCCGAGAAAATAACTGCACACAGCTTGGAGGAAGAATCATATTCCTTAATCTTCCAAAAGTACATTCTGGTGTGACAATTATGTAGCAAGCAGCATGAGCCTATAAATAGAAGCATCAATCAAGAACTTAGCAAGACACAAAGAAAGCAAATGTGTTTATTATAAAACATGCACTAGAATTAGAAAACCTGGGCTAGGACATATCTAGACCTTTCGTAAAACACTTTCATTAAATAAGTGACCCATTCTTCACCCTAGATGTTAATTTGTTCCATTCAGTCTTCATCATATTTCAATGAGGTAGCTTAAAGTGGATGGACCAATCGTTATCCTAAACAGCAGGCTGTGTATCAGTATGTGAAAAGCTGTGGCACAGGAATTAAACACGCATCACATGAACGGAAAAACACAGAAACCAATACTGACAGCTTAAAAAAAACCAAACCACACAGGTTAGGAACTGTTCTACACTGAAAGAGAAATAAGCATATTAGAATTCTAAGTCTTTCACCTTGCAGAATTTCTGTGATTTGAAATACATTCCAGTTTCACACAGGAAAAGTAACTGCAAGCTTCTAAGCAGAAATCAATAAAGATTAGTCCCTGTTAAATTTTAATTCAATTGGATTTGCATAAAGCTTAATTGTGATGTTGAGAATTTCTCATTTTAATGATTAATCAGAGGGGATTAAAAAAAATCAGATTTTCTATCTAACTCACGAATATACATACTTTTATATAATTAAGTATATAACTGAAGTCTATTTCTAAATGCATATGAAGTACAATTAAAAAGTGTACAAATAAGGTATATTCATATGAGGTGTTTAAATAAGCATCTGCATATGTATATATATACACATACACATATACATGGTTCCCACAGATACATACAACACCACAACCTACCAGGATGCCACACCATTCACATCTCATGCCAGAGAGCACCTCCGAAGAGCCACAGGTTTTTTTGCAAATTTCACAACGAGCACTTGAAGACAGGTTTCCCTCCCTCCAGTGATGGTGGTAAGTATCCTAGGGGAACACATCACAACTTAAAGGGTTACACAAGCAGATACAGAAGCACCTTCAACCTAACTGTAAAATCAGGAATTCAAACAGCTCTGAGGAAACAGCAACACAGACTAGGACATTAAGTATTTTCTCCCTAAAAACATGAATGCCAACACTTGTACCTTTCACTGAGTAAGTTTATCAAGCTATCAAAAAACTTAGCACATAGTGCTCTGTCTTCACAGTCCACCAAAACCAATGTTCTCTAAAAAAAAAAAGTCCTGAAAGGTCAGTATTATGCACATATTTTACAGTGAAAAGCTTGGAAGTTTTGCCTTAGGCAGACCTCAGGAAGCCTGAGGAACATGACAATGTTTGCCAGGGATGCATTGCAGCCAACAGCTCAATGTAGAGAAAAAAAAAAGAGTTCCATGCCACCTTCTGCAACGAAAATATCTTTTTAAATTTTTTTCTTTTTAATTTGGATGCTGTCTACAATGCACAGCCTTTCCAGTGCGGCTTCAGCAGGTGTCAAAATCGATGTTCATCTTGCTATCTGTGATACACTCTGAAGCCACACATTTCCTCTGCCTGCCAACAAACAGAAGTGCTTTGAGAACTGGCAGCATACAAAAGAAAAGCCCGCTACTCCTCCTTTTCCTCTAGCCCACGCTTTCACACAGGAGATTCACACATTCTGCTGCAGGGGCACCTGCACGTACCTGGTCCTGGTGCCCGTCCTGGTGGCACTGCCGGCAGTCGCTGCATGCGAACGGGAGGCAGTCTGCATGCACGTGCAGCTCACAAACTGAAAACATGAAAACAAGAAAACCTCTTTCGGCTGCAAACCCCAAGTTTTTTGCATCTCCTCCTTTCCTCCCCTTCACCCCTTCAATACTCCTCCACTACCTCTTCACCCCATACTTTTTTTTTCCCTGTAGAAAACCACTTTCTTTCCTTCATGTTCTTTTCCATCCAGCAAACATTGGTAATAAAAGAAGCTTATCAGCACCACCCTGTGCGTTGCTCCATTTCCCTTGCACTAAACTGCTGTAGCGTGCATAACGAAAGGCTGAGCTAATTTTTGCTCATAAGCGGTTGCCATTATTTCCTCCGATACTGCAAGTTGAGTTTGTAACAACTGATTGGCTTATTACAGCTTTGTCCCAGAGTTTATAGGAACTGTTGCCTACTGCCACATAACCTGAAGGCTTTTGATTTAAGCACATCCAAAACAAACTCACCAGAATACACTGGTATGTTAATCTCAGAGAAGATCTGTCCAAGCTGTTTGCATACAGTAAATCACAACTTCATTGTCACAAAAAGGAAAGTAATCCTTTTTTAAGCACACTCTCTTTAGTAAGCTTGACATTGTCTTCCAAAATACATGTCAGGAACTGTAGGTGGAAGAAGTATTAGTGAAGTCCGTAACGTTTTAGGCAGGTTTGCTTTGGGATAAGGTACCTTCATTATTTAAAAGCTGACTTGAAGAATCAGATGTGAAAGAAAAGAGGATCTACCAAAAAACCCCAGATAAAACGCTATGCTGTAAAGAATCAGTCAGTAAAAAAATAAAGCTAAAAGACCTCCATATCTAGCTTTATTACTGCAAGAGTTAGGAGAGTACTATATGGACCTCACAGACAGAGATAAGATGAAAAAGATCCTCCTTTGGCTGCTTTTTGAATGCTTGTGGGTGCAATGTGGACCCACATTGGAGCAAGTTTAGACATGGGCCACAAAGATGATCAGAGGGCTGGAGCACCCCTCCTATGAAAACAGGCTGAGAGAGCTGGGGCTGTTCTGCCTGCAGGACAGAAGGCTCCAGGAAGACACTATTGCAGCCTTCCAGTACCTGAAGGGGGCCTACAAGAAAGCTGGGAGGGACTTTTTACAAAGGCTTGTAGCAACAGGAGAAGGGGTAATAGTTTTAAACTGGAGTGTGGTAGATTTAGGTTAGACATTAGGAACAAATTCTTCACTGTGAGGGTGGTGAGACACTGGCAGAGGTTGCCCAGGGAAGCTGTGGATGCCATGTCCCTGGAAGTGTTGAAGACAAGGTTGGATGAGGCTTGGAGCAACATGGTCTAGTGGGAGGAGGTGTCCCTGCCCATACAGGGGCTTGGAACTAGATGATCTTGAAGGTCCCTTCCGACTCAAATCATTCTGTGATTCTATGAATCTGTGAAGTATTCCGGGAAGATATCCAACTTTTGTCATTGAGTAAGTGAAACGGGCAAGTGTAAAATTCTTCAAATATATTTTCTTCCATTCTGCTCAAGCAGGTTATTGTTTCAAACAAATCACAAAAATCTGAAGTTTGTAACCTGAAGATTTGAAAGTGGCAACTGGACATTAGACACAGTATCTGAAAATACCCTGAAAACAGTATTAAATTACAGAGAAAACAATACCTTATTTCCAAATCACTCTCCAGGCTCTAGACAAGGACATCAGCAACAACACTGTCTTGCTCTAACCCTAGAGATGACCATGACCAACCACCATCCCAAAGCCAAGCCTCTTTTAATAGCACTCACTGAGTCAACCGCAGCCATGCATTTAGAGCTCCTCGTAACGTGAGCCTTCACTGAGCTAAAGAACTGTTACTGTCCTCCCTCTACTCACTGTTCTCCATAGATACAACAGGAATATTTTACAGTTTTGCCAAGTCAGGCAAGCTAGATGCTCTGAGTCATACTCTCACTAATAGGAAAAGTTTCTGTAGACCAAGTTGTGTCTTCGAGGAATTAACACAAGTACTCGGTTTTTTAATGGTTAATTCATAGGCACACACTGCCTTTTACTATACTCGATAAGAACACTGGGGTGAGTTAAATAAAGGGAGAAAGCCTACCTGCTGCTTCTAACACCAACCACAACCCAGAATTAAGGAGAAAATGTGTTCATGTGAAGGGCGGAAGTGTCTCAGGACCTACACCCTTAAGATTGCTATCACGCTGACAGGAAAGATGTAGTTTTAGTATGTAAAGATCAAGTAAAATCAGAGGTCCTACAAAAAGAATTTCCATCTTCATCAGCCCTTCCATCATCTATACAGTTTTAACTCAGAACAATGATTTTCTCTTCAAGCTGGTCTTGAAAGTGCTGTGAATTCCTTCATAATTGCCAAAAAAACAATTTCAGTTACATAAATTTGGAAGAATCACCTCTGAAGTGTGAACTGCCCTCCTTTTCAGTAAATTAGCTGCTCCTGGTTGATGCTTAAACTTTTGTAAATGATCTAACACTAAAAAAAAATGTTTGGTTTGCTCCCTTACCTCTTTTCTTCCCAGCTCTTCTTGGAAAAAAAAAGGGAGAGCAACTCTCACCACAAGTGCAGGTTCAAGAGTTAACAGTGAACTCTACAACAAAAATAGCTCCCCAAAGCAATTAATAATTGTCACATTCTTTGCTGATGAAGTTTATGTACTTACCTCACCTTACCTTACCCCTAACCAAGGCTTACATGCATTGTCATTTCTGAGAACGGATGCCCGACCATGCACACACAGCACTTAGTGCTTGTCTGAAAATTTTTTATTTCCTTTCAAGAAAATTTATTTTATTGTAAGATAAGATGAGTCCAATACAAGTTACATAAGTGGTTTTAAAAGTACATCTAGTGATGTCAATAATCTGCTTACAAAACTTAACTTCATCTTTACCCTTTTTTTATATCTTAATTATGGTAAAGATTCCAGGAAAAGTTCTTTAGATTTCAATATCAGAAGAGAACATCATGATCAAGAGTAGATGTACACTAATTAAGTTGAGTCATTAGAAGAAAGCAAAAAAAGGAAGCAAGTTCAACATCTCAATCTGGATTTAAAAGCTCTATAGCTTAAAAAAGCTCATTTCTGAAACAAATCCTAAAATCCTTTTTAAGAATCTTGTCCACTTTCTGAGCCTCAACTGTCCTTTTTAAGCTACACTTTGGAAAAAAATAATGAAGAATAAAGTTGTAGGTTTACTGGTATTCAGAAGATGGGAGAGCAAACAACTCACACCACACAAAAGAAGAAAACTATTTAATCAACGCAAGGAACACAACCTTCAGAACCTTCACTGAACCAGAAAAGTGACGAGGCATTTCTAATACCTAAATACAACATGTGATTTCACATTTCTTATTCAACACACAAATGGAAGTGCCTGGAAAAGAAAATATCCCCTTGTAATAGATAAAATGCTGATACAGTAGAATAAGGGAAGTAAGAATATGAAAACAGAATTTAGAAAGCTCTAACTATAGTAGATCACCAAACTAAAGCTGTTTTCAAGACTTAAAGATGACACAGCTAGTGAAAGTTTTTATCTCATACCACACAAATCCTGTGGCTAAGACAGATCATCAGAAAAGACTCTGTGGTATCTGTGGCTCTTTGACAATCCCACCAAATCATCCATCTCACATGGTATCTATATTAAGTGAGAGATTCCCACTAGTCAGAAAGACATTGTTTAGATTTGTTATGCAACTCACCAGACAAAAGCAGAAATGAAAACACTGTAAACTTCTAAGTATAAATATCCCAATCAAAGAGAAATGTTTCCCCTATACGTAGGCAACCATATTAAATAAGATATTACCTTCAGTGTAACAGAAAGTTTGAAAGCATCTCAAATCCATACAGAACTGGTTCTTATCTCAGTAGATTATATCTTTTGTTTAATAAGTTCATTGGTAATATTAATTTAAAATACTAAATTCTATTCAACCTCACAACATCAACTGAACAGCAACCACCAGATATTCAAGACAGGGGAGACAAAAGAGAATTAAGGAGTTCTTCCAATCAAAATCAGTTGTCATACCAACATGTATTTCACATAAAAATTCTGGTGTTTGGGTGATTTTGTTTAGTTGTTGTTTTTTTCAGAGAATCCATGTCAGAACATTCAGAGCAGTACTATTTTGACAAATAATATTTTCAAATATCTTTCCATTGAAGGCACCTGATCCCTACTACAAGTAACAGATACCTGAGACCAGTGACACAGAAAAATCATACTACATTATTTTGTATAAAGTGGGAAGTTTTAGAAACATGAATACTTGATGATTCCCTATACCAAAATCTTCCACTGGAAACAGAAATATATTACTTCAACAGAAGTCTATCTTTTGCAACAATAGCTTCTCATTCCGTGCATATCTCAGGCATGAATTCACTGCACACTATCAACACCACAGGCTTTCCCAAAGTAAATTGCAGGAAAGATGAGACAGTACACACATGCTTGAGAGTTTGTTATTTATTGAAGGTTACTGTTTTATTATTCCTTAACCTGAAGCACACATTTCCACAATCAGTGAGGGGATGATAAATAATTAAAAAATCGCTCAAACACAGTAAGCACATGTGTGTGCGAGTGTATGTGTGTACACATATACACCCTTAAGGTATGCAATGCAAGCAAAGTGTATGCTACTGGATACCACACAAAAGGCTATATGAGTAGGGTTTTTAAGTTACCTTCACATCGAAAGGCAGGTGACTCTAGTGACTTTCTGCACACAGTGCAAAACTTCCTTTTGTAATGTCCTGGAGGCCCAAAACAGTGTGCAACTGGAATCTGACAATGAAAAACATGAGATATCATCAGCCACAACTTTCAAAGTGTCAGTTACAATTCACAGAAACTGCTTTACCCTGCAGGACAGAACAGTATATACAACAAACTTTACTAAGCCTGAGGACAACACACAAGCAAAGAATACTTTAAAAAGAAATAAGAAAAATATATTCCAAATATTTTCAGTCACTCTTTTTAATAAATTTTGGTTTTGCATTCTTGGCTTTTAATATGTAATGTATATAATTTTAATTGTTGGTCAGCTTCTTGATGGGTCACAGTGTCATGAACCCAAACGTTTCCTCTGAGTTCAGTGTTGTGTGACCTAAGTGGAATCACAGTTCCTCTCCTAAGTGTTCTTCATTGAATGAAGGGGAATTGAAGAGTAATAAGGAAACATAAAATGGTTTAGGTTGGAAGGAACCTTAAAGATCATCTAGTTCCAACTTATCTGCCATGGACAGGGACACAGTTGCACATGTACACAAAATACCCTCAAGACACACTCAAGACAACTTTTAAAAGCTCAGTGCTGCCACAGTCCAGTGCTTTCCACACGCCTTTACCTCCACTCCAAACACAGCCCAACTGGCTGATCAGGACAAAAGCACTGGTGTCCTCCTACTCCCTCAAAGCTTCAAGACCTGGATGGTACAGAGATCCATGTCTAGAGGTTCCTACTGATGGGAGGTGGAAGATGACACATTTCAACATCCCCCTGCCAAGAGCTGTACCAAAAGTGTAAGCAAAGGTATCCTAAAAAGATAGGAGGTTTCTCATGTTTAGTGATTAATAATGAAGACTAGAAGCAACAGGATGAAAAAGAGGAACAGAAGATGAAAAATTAAGAATAAGAAACATACTTGAGCTTTTTACTTGTTCTAGAGACCACCCGTCCTTCAATAAGCACACATTTAATAAACTGACATTCACATTAGAAGGAAGAAGCATAATTGCATCTTTAAAATCCTATGCAAGTAATCTGGATTCTAGATGTTTGCCACAACTTAGGTATTTAGTATTACGCATCACACATGCCCTTCCTAATATGACCACCAGATCACATTTATCTTCTGGTTCTTACATCACAAAAAAAAAATATTTCTAGTAATGTGCAATGAAATAAGTGAGATGAAGTTCTGCCAGACCTAAACCAACATAAACTTCACATTACTGAAAGTATAAGGAAGGAAAATCACTAACTCTCAAGCCTGAGAGTTCCCCCAGTCCTCCTCAGAAATAATCTTTCGGATGCAAAGGAGGATTAAGAGAGGTATGAAACATGCCAGCGTTATCAGATGTGAACAAGATCAGGCCCAGCAGTTGACTGGTCAAGAAGAGTCACCAGCTTATTGCTTCAGCAGAAAGTTGTTGTCTGGAGGAATCCAGATCCCAGGCTCCCTACAATGCTGGACTGCCTGCCAGCCAGCCTACCAAAAGGATTTCATATTAATAACTCTAACATTATAAATTACAAAATATCCTTCCCTCCAAAAGCTTCACATTTTTACTTTATGTACAAGTTTGTACGTAACAAACATATGTACAGACAAACCATAATTTGGGGTCTGCCTCCTATTCTCATCAACCCAAACAGAATTTGCATTCTCTGCAGCCCTCCACCTCCACAAAAGTTTATGGTTGGCTTGCATTACTTTAAAAAAAAAATAATAATATACATATATATAAAAAAAAATCAAAAATCAGAAGACTCCAGTCATATAATGCCTCTTCATAAAAAATGTATTTTTGTCTTTAGGGAAAAAAAATACTGGAGAGCCTAGGGAATTTGAATCAAACTATCTCAGATTAAGTTCAAGGCTTGTAATCCCTGACAACTTTTCTTGCAATTTCATGCTACTTCTTCAGGTGAAAGTTAAAAAACCAGGCCTCCCTTTACATTAACATACCAGTTACCTGACTCAGCTATTCTGAAGATAAAGTGCCAGAGTTGTTTTTTTTTTGCTTTAGCTGCTCCAAAAATCAAAGAAAATTCCAATCCCATCTGGGAGGGAGAAGGCCATTTGCCCAAAATTTACCCTACACAATGAGTTCAGGAGTAGAAAGAGAAGATAATACTGGCTTTGTGAGCATAACACCAAACAGACACAGCAATTGCAAGGAATACTGAAAAGCCCTGGTGGGCTTTTTTCAAGAAACCTTTTCTGCACAACCCAACCCGTCTTCAGGTTTCAAGCATCACCTTTAAGTCCCCTGCCTGCTCTACTCCTGACACAGCTGCTGGCACAGTCCACAAGGCAGCAGTTTTCCCATTGAGACTAGATGCAGAGGAGACTTTCTGTAGCAGCGAATGGCCTGCTTTGGATACCCAGCAAGAGCATCCCATCTCCTCAGCAACCCATGTTGGAAACACAGAGACCTTC
>NW_009953515.1:61544-85511 GCF_000747805.2 Chaetura pelagica
TTTATCTCATACCTGGCATAGAAATATGCAGGCTTTTCATTATTGTCACAGAAAGGTTCTGCTGAAGATGAAAAACACTCTATAGATCAAAGGACTGAAGCAGAGTTCTGTGAAAAAACAGTGTTTTATTTTGGTAAGGACTGTGAGAAAGGACTTTGACAGGATCCAAACTTATTCAGGGTCTGACTAATCTGACTGATCTAGAAGACTCAAGGGAAGAAGACCAAGTCTAAATTCTGCAGTTTTTCAGACCCTGATGACAACTCTCTTAAGTCTCAAGTCACTGCCAAAAAGAATGAAACAAAAGGAAACAACTTGCTGATTGAAATTTTAGCTGTAGAAAAAAAAATATTAAAAAAATTATCTGTTCCTTCAAGTTCTTATTTTCTGAAACAAGCCTAAGAAACTTTGTTTACTCTGAGTGGCCTTTCTAAATTAATTTAGAAGTGACAGGTAAAAAAATACTGCAGAGCCTGGTGGGAAATGGGGTGGCAATAAGATGGAAAAAGAGAAAAGGTAAATGATCAGGTATAAAATACTGAACTCACCACTCACAGCAGGTCCCCATATTTCTTTTGTTGCTGAACAAGTTCCAAGCACCCAATACATTAAGAAAAAAAATCAGAACTCTTGACTGGGAAAGCCAGTGAGGCAGCATATCAGAACATGAAAAGTTGCTTATTACTCTTTATATTCCCCATGATAAACATAGCAAAGTACAGACACATGAAGTGGCCTACAGAAAGTAAATAACTGATGAGCATTTAAAACAGCTTTTCCAATACAACTACTTAAATTACTTTATGCAAACCACTAAAATCAGTTTCCTCAGAAGAATACAGAAAATTTCTGCTAGTAGTACCATTAAATGACATCTAAGTGCCCTAACATTATTGATCAGAAAATATAGTGGTAACACTCCAGCATAACCTTCAGAATGACTCTGCACTCATGGACAAGATATTCCTAGCTCCTATTTTGTTTCCTGCCATCTGTTCAGAAATGCCAAGCCTTACAGAATGTAACAAATTTCTGTAGAAATTCGTATGAGCCTGTAATAAAAACTGATCCTATAGAAACCAAAAACTTTGGTTCTAAGCCCTTCAGTCCAATCTTGCACACAGCAGTTTTGCAGGAAGAAACTGCTCTGCACATTCACACTTTGGAAGAAAAAGGACAGAATTTGTTTCCTTGGGTGGTGCCTTTTAAAACTGTTCTTCATCCTGAAACGTCACAGGTTATCAAGCACCCTGCTGACAGCTGATAATGAATTTAAGACCTCTCTGGTGGCAGTTTAAGGTGGCATCACTATATACCAAGAAACCCAGCTACCACCCAAACCCTCTAGTTTGCTGATAGCCAGGTTAGGTCAAGATTTACTGGTCTGCAACCGTCTGGATACCTCATTGGGGAAAAACACTGTTCTTGGAAGGCCTATTTTTCACCCAGCTGCAGATGGTTTTCTATCACCTCAGGCAGAAGAAAGTTTATACCCTGAACCCTGAGCCAAAGACTTCCAGGCTCAAAGAGGAATGGTGGAAATACAAATACACCCAATGCCAAAGTGACAGCTGCTGTGTTGGGCAGTCTTTAAAAAAAGAAGAACCTACTGAAATTTTTCCTAGGCCTGTGCCTAAATCTTATTTTGCCCATGCATTTCTTTCCCCATCACATCAGACGGGATTGCACTTGGTGTTTTACAAAACATGCTTGAGAGACTTCAAAAGCAGGGCTGCAGCACCTAGAGTAGTGTGGGAATGATCAGTTTCTGAGAAGGAAACGGTACACAGAAACAAGGATACAAACACTTTCACAAGAGCCTCCATGCAGGATGAGCAAAAGGAACTTAACTTACAGTCACTAGTTTTAATTTCAAAAACACTGGCATTTCAAGGATAATCACAACTAGGTTGGAAGCAAGATTTTTATGAAATGCCTGCCAGGGTAGTCACACAAGGTCTTCCACACAGACCTCTCCCAACATAAGGAAAAAAATATTGCTGAAAATAGTTAGAAATGGTGTTTCTGCAACAAGAACATCTTCTGAGGGTTCTGATGTTTCCCGTGTCAAAAGTACTTCCTTATGTAATGCTCTGAAAGTTCACTCTGACACAAAAACCTTTGCTCTGGAGAAGCAGATGCGATCACATCTGAGTACACAGCATCAGTATTCTGTCCAGGCTAATTAAGTGTCTAGACCACACCCTTTCTGAGCAAAGCTAACAGCTTTGTGATTCAACTTTTTGCAGTACTGACACCTTTTCAGTCACTGTCTTATTACTCAGTAATCACAAAGAGCCCTTTCATTGGCTTGAAATCTTTAGCAGCAACAGATTTCTGCAACTGAAATTCACTGCATGTACTTGGATTCACTCTATTTCTACTTTTTCCTTCTAGGGACAATGCCTGTAAATTACTTGTCAGTTTTGTCCAAAATTATATTCTTCCTCTGAGAACTTGATTTATCAGTTGGTCTTAAGAAACAACTTTAAGTACAGGTTCCATATGGAAGTTCTGAAATCAGATTAAAATACAAAGTTATATGGTGTCTCAACATACCATAGGATAGGAGAGACAAGAAAATAAAATAGTTATCAAAATTTGAATTAGGGGCAATGCAGGGAATAATGCACACATTCATATGCAATGTCACCATACCCAGGCATTTTCCCCTCTATCTTACAGAACTATGTGACAGGACATTAGGCCTTATCAACAAGCTCTCAAGGACCCTTTGTGATGGGAAGTATCCAGTGAATTCTTTAACATTTCAAATCTGGAATATAATATACTTCTACTAGAAAATGAGACTATGTAAGAGCTTTCCACGGCAATTAAGGGTTGCTTGGACTAGCATTTTTTGTACTAGAAAGAGAAAATGTTATGCAAAAGACAGTCTCTCTTTGCTCTTATTGCTAGAGGAAATCAATGTCCATCTCCTTTTACCAAGATAAGCATTAAGAATAAAGAGAAACAAACACAGTGACATCCCACACCACTTCTGAACCTGAAGAGTCATTAATACAGATAAGGGCTTGTCTGGCAGCTCACAGGCTACCAGGCAGCTTTCATAAAGTTTCAACAGAGTGTAACAAACTTTTTTGAGTTTATCAACTAGTGGGTGCCAGCCAAGGGATTAACTCTTTGGGGAGGAAAAGAAGGAAGCCTTGGTGCAGGGCCAAGATCGCCAGCAAGCAGTTTTACACCTCATTTGGCTTCTAAATCACACCATGTAGCTGCTACACTCCCAGGAACTACCTTGCTGAAACAACAGAGGGATGGGTCAAGTGTTGAACTGGACACAGACCTGCTCAGTGAAGGTGGTCAGGACTATCCAGCAGGTGCCTATGTAAAAATCATAGAATGGTTTGGATTTGAAAGGACACTTAAAGGTCATCTAGTCCACCCTCCCTGCAGTGAGAAGGGACATCTTCAAACAGACCAGGCTGCTCAGTGTCCCATCCAGCCTGACCTTAAATGATTCCAGGGATGCCGCATCTACCAGTCCTGGGCAACCTATTCCAGTGTTTCACCACCCTCATGGTGAAAAACGTCTTCCTAATATCTAGTCTAAATCTACCCCCTTTTAGTTTAAAACCATTATCTCCTGTCCTACCACAACAGTCCCTATTGAAAAGACCAGCTTGGAGTCCAACAGTTGTTAGGACACCCTGTGAAAATCCCTTACAAAAGCAAAGGCTCTTTATCACAGACAAAAGGAAAAGGAGAGGAAAGAAGTTTCCCAAACTTGTTCTTATATAATATCAAAGAGGAAAAATATTAAGCATATATTTTGTGAAGTTGAGTTCATGTTACAGATCTAACTCTACCACCACCCCCCACCAAAAAGATACAAGATAGGCAGAATAAAAGTTCCTTGATTGATGCATGTCAAATATACAGTAATTTCAAGATGAGATATAAGGAAAAAGGAAAACAAAAAGGCAATAAGCTTTTCAGAAACACTGCATTTCAGCCTGTCTTCTATGATAGTCTTTTGGGAGAAGCAGTGATAGTTCAGCAAGCATTCACTGAATCCCTTTTTAACCCATGTTGACATAAAACCTCCAACATCACCACTGCCACCAGCAGAATGATTTTCCAAAATGGGACTTTGGCTTTTTCCCCCCTATACCTAGAACTCCCAGCCAATGTAACCACATCAAATTCTCCTTCCCAGCTTGCCAAGCTCTCTCCCATTTGTTAAAATATCTACTAGCCATATGCAGCAACTTTCCTTAAAAGCTAGTTCTTGGAGTCTGTCACACAAAACCCCATGAGACGCTTTCAAAATCTGAACAAGACAGGGGTATATTCCACTTATTCCAAGGTAAGTGAAACAGTAATCTAATCCTCATGGTCTTTGCCTCACACTTTGTTGGAGCTTCCCATTCCTTCTCAGGCACGGAACAAAGGTAGGCATGGAAAGCAGACAAAAAGGAGGTTGAGTCCCAGTACAGAGTCATTCAGCTGCAGAAAAATGAAATGCTGCTGTTGCATGTACCAAGCATGACATGCCCAAAACCAAACAGACCATCAGAAGGGACGTTAGAGGGACTTACCATAAACCTTTTTTACTCTCTTCCACTGTCAGTTTATGAGGAACTGAACTACCTGACCCAGTTGAACCCAGCAGCCAAGGGAGAGACACAGGACAGCACCCCCTTGCCTGAAAAGAAACCCCTGCAAGCACTACAAACCTTCCCACCCACTACCACAACTTGTCCACCCACTGTCTGAAATACAAAGCCAAGATTTATTTTTAGCATTGAAAATTGCAGGAGAAGCTGATGACTTAAATCAGTGTTTTTCCATTCTAGACAACCTGTCTATGAGAATAGAAGCATGGAAGGAACTTTGATGAGCTTTCAACCTTCTTGAAGTGGAAATGTTTAGAAACCACTACAGCAACGCACCAACACAACAAGAAGGAAAAACACGAACAGCAAATGCCCAGCCCCACTAAAACCACTTTTAATATACTTTCAATTCCATTCAGTTTTCAAATAACAGGTACAAAGAAAACATACACACACATCTATGGCAAATCTAGGGGCAAAACCCCCTGTAACACAGCTTTAATTGCAACCTAAGAGGGGAAAATATAACTTCAAATTTCACATGCAAAGAGGGGATTTTTCAGTGTTATTTTGTTTTTAGTTGGGTGTTTTGGGGATGTTTTTTCTTGCTTTGGTTCTTCTTTGTTGTTTTGGGGGATTTTTTTAACACATATCTCAGAGTAAAGAAATCTTTATGGGAATGTAGGGGAGAGGGTTTGAATAAGGAAAAGTTGCCAAGACCTTATCAGTAAAACAAATCATAACCCCTGCAAGCCATAAAAACCCAAACTTGTTCAGAAGACTGATCCATGCAATCTTGTTTTGAAACATCATAACCTGGACCCAGTCTGGATACTAACTGCAGGTGCTACCGATGAACAATAGTGCAAAAAAATTCTTAGGGAAGCCTTAAGAGGGAACTGATGAAGAGTGACCTGAGGCTGGATGGTGGCATGCTTGTGACTCCATGGGCCTTTTCTTGGCTCCAGGAAGGAAACAATACTGTTAGGAATAAAAGTTTCCATGACACATTAGCTGAAAAATTATTCTCTGACAATGTGACTTAGTATCAAATGACATGTACTCCAAAGGGCTTTAACAGGCACCATCTTCTCTACATTAAATCCATGGGATTAAAAAATAAATCATCTTAGTTATGTAAAATACTGAATATTGACATACTAGAAGGAATTATCAAAAAAATGCCACCAGTAGACCTTTTAATAAATAAATAATAAATAATTTAAAAGAAGAGCATGAACATTAAGAAAATAAACTTCCCACATATTCTATAAACGATTATAATTTGGTTTTTGCTTAGTTACATTTCTTAAGCAAATGCCAAGTTCAATATTTACTTCAACAGAGCCTCCACACAAAACAACACCTCCCATATGGCAGATTTCCCTTGCACAGCAGACCAGGATTAATGCAACTTGGATGCCCACATCAAGAATGACAAGGCTGTCCAGAAAGAAAAGAACAAGCAAGCATTTTCATAATGTAATTGTTATAGCTCAACATGGATAACACAGAAGACTCTTCGCAGCTAAATACAGCAACACTCAACTGTTAAAAACTTAAGAGGGCTGACAACACCACTCTGACAAAATGAATTCTACTGCAAAGGAGGACAGTTAAATTTTATGGGTATGCAATTAATAATCAGATAAAATTCACGTTAGGGCAAACGGAGAATGGGGACTGGCAAAATAATACAAAAAACTACTCTGACATCTGTGGTTGAAGCAAGTGGAAGCATTAATAATTTTAAACGCAGGATTTTTACCATGCAAAAGAAAAAGGAACAAATACTGTTTTGAACAATGAATTAGAGGAGATTCACAAAAGGAAGCCATAAATGCTTGTGGTTCTGACACTGAATTAAATTGTTTCCCAGTTGGATTTCTTACTATTTCACTAGCAACTTTCTATGCACCAGACACTCTTTTGCCACCTAAGTTATACCTCTGAAGACGAAAAGTGTGTGGGGAAGAGTGTGTAGCAAACAGCATTATCATCTAGACAAAGCAAATTCAAGAGAAATTAATGGCTTATTTCTCTCTGATTGATTCCTGTAACCTGAGTTACATACTGTTTTAAACTTTTCTTTCTCACCCCCATACAGATTTCCAAAACATAAATGAACTTGTAAAGTTTTTTAGGATACAAAGAATGAAACCAGCTCTCCTTTGCCAAGCTGGAAGTGGTTGGTGGCAAACCACATGGCGTCACCAAGGGCAAATCATGCCTGACAAATCTGGTGGCCTTTCATGCTGCAGTAAGAGCGTCAGTGGATAAGGGGAGAGCAAGTGACATCATTTACCTGGAATCGTGCAAACCGTTTGGCACTGTCCTGCATGACATTCTGGTCTCTAAATTGGAAAAACATGGATTCAATGGATTTACCACTTGGTGGATAAGGAATTGCCTGCATGGTTGCACACTAAGAGTAGTGATTAATATCTTGATATTCAAATGGGGAACAGTGGTGAGTGGTGTTCCGCAGAGGTCTGTACTGAGATGGATTCCATTTAACATCCTTGTCAGTGACACAGACATGACCTTGAGTGCACCCCTCAGCAAGTTTGATGATGACACTAAACTGTGTAGTGAGGTCGACACACTGGAGGGAAGGGAGGCCACCCAGAGGGATCTTAACATGTTAGAAAGGTGGGCCCATGTCAACCTCATGAAATTCATTAAGTCCAACACAAGGTCCTGCAACTGGGTCAGGGCAATCCCAAGCACAAATACAAGCTGGGCAGAGGATGGATTGAGAACAGATCTGGGGAGAAGGATTTGGAGGTGTTGGTTGATGAGAAGCTCAACGTGAGCCAGCAATGTGTGCCTGCAGCCCAGAAAAGTAATTGTGGCCTGGGCTGCATCAAAACAAACAAAACCAGCAGATCAAGGGAGGTGATTCTTCCCTTCTACTCCTCTTTGGTGAGACTCACCTAGAGTACTGCATCCAGCTCTGGAACCAACACCACCAGAAGGACATGGAGCTGTTGGAGAGAGCCCAGAGGAGGACCACAAAGATTATGAGAGGCCTCGAATACCTCTCCTATGAAGACAGGTTGAGAGAGTTGTGGTTGCTTGGATTGGAGAAAAGAAGACTCCAGGGATGCCTTGTTTTGGCCTTCCAGTATCTGAAGGGGGCCTATAAGAAAGCTGCAGAAGAACTTTTTACAAGGGCATGTAGCAATAGGACAAGGTGTAATGGCTTTAAACTGGAAGGAGGTACATTTAGGTTAGACATTAGGAAGAAATTATTCACTGTGAGGTTGGTGAGACACAGGAACAGGTTGCCAAAGGAAGCTGTGCCTGCCCTATCCCTGGAAATGTTAAAGGCCAGGCTGGATAGGACTTGGAGAAACGTGGTCTAGTGGGAATTGACCCTGCCCACACAGGAGGGTTGGAACTAGATGATCTTGAAAGTCCCTTCCAACCCAAACCATTCTATGATTTTATGACTCACAGGTTCCAAGGTCTACACAACGTATTCCCATAAACGTGCTTGTAGTCAGTGAGATCTGTAATGCCCATGACTATGATTTTACAGCAAGGTCCCATATGGCTCCCTAAGATATTTGTAGTGCTTTATTGCATCCCTATTAAGTTTCTCATCTCCTTCCCCTTTTTTCCTTTTCTGTCATTCTTTCCCAAGTGGATAATACCCTTTGTTTTTTCCTCAGTTTAGCTTCTTATAACTCAGTTGCATCCGATAATCTTCTTTGAAGTTGATACAGCTTTAACACCCTTTAATAGCAAAGTCTTCTGGGAGAAGTCACAGGACATCTGAAAGCAAGTGCTTTAATAATTACCTAAATAATTATTACCATAAATTGAAGTCCCACTCTGTGATTTTTTTGGCTTTTGAAATCCTTATTCTCTGGACACAATAAACAAGTACATACTCAAGATTAAGAAATCTATAAAACCCAAACACAGCCTCCTAACCAGGCAGAGAAGCTTTAGCATTTTCTCATTAAGATACAATTCCTGTAAAAAATTTGGTGATGTACAGTCATACTTCAGGAAAACCATACCTTGTGTCATTTAAGAGCACTGATACCAATCAGGCACCCCATTCCATTACTTCTATGCTTCCAGGTAACGACACACAAGTAGGAATATCTAGCAATATTTAAAGAATGCACATAACTGGTCCTTAGAAATTACTACCCACAGCTGCCCATAGCAGGGACTTTTAAAAGGAAATGTAATATTGCTTTAAGCAGCTCTAAAAGCTTCAGTGGTGACTAGCACAATTGATCTAAGCTATTACAATATTAACATGCCACCACTGTACTACACTATGTTCATTAGTCATCCATTTGAGCTATTACCCAAAGAAAGAGGAAAGGCAGTGTGTGCTTACTCACCCTTACCAGGCTGGGAGCAATACACGAGCATGGTATCTTGACATTCTTGAGGCACTTTTCATGAGACATGAAGTTGCAAACTGCAGGAATAAAATAAGAACCATGAGCAAAGCTTTCAAAATCAAGGAACTTCTGTAAAACAAACAAAATACCATACAGAATCAAATACAACTAGATACACAACTTCATCGCATTTGCTTTCCCCTAGAAACATACATAACTGTCACTTCTTGCAGTGCATGAACTCCAGCTTGTTTTGGTACTAAGAGGCTGGCAATGGAAAAGGAAGGAGAGTTTATCCCAATGTACTACAGGCCGACAGCATGTCTTGCCCTCCCACTCTCCCTCCACAAGCACCAAAATAAGCTCTTAAATTTCAAACAGTTTAGATTTTAAACAGTGTAAAGTCCAAAACAGCTCTTTGGTGTAGTACAACCAAATGGGCATGTTTGAAAGTGAAATATTCTACAAGCTAGAGCATGTGACAGGAACAAATGAGAGAAGACACAGTATTGTTACACACCAAGTATGTAGAAAGATGAAGGAGATGAAATTAAAGGTCATGAGTTGCATGCAGCTTTGAAAGTCAAGAGCAACTAATTATTTATTTTGCTGTGGAAGCAACAGGTTTAGAATTCCACATGGGCTTCACAAAACATGCTTTCAAGCAAGACAGTATGTGAAAAAATTATTTATCGGGGAGTGATATTTTCCACAGCTTTTTACCATGGATTTACACGATGTTAAGCCATGCAAAGAAAACAAGAGATTCTTTACTTCATTTCCCAACACCTCATATTAATTAGGAACTAATAAGTGATGCAGCTATGGTTTAGAGGCCTCCTTCTTTCAGAATTATTTTCTACCAGCTAAAGCACAAAGCCTCATGCAGATGCTCAGGCCCTGATCTCTCATGTGGAATCACGAACTCAGTGCCCCGGCAGATGATGATATGCCAGTGGCAACTGCTGAGGGTTTTGCACATCCCTCCTTTTCAGAACCATGCTGTGCCAGTTCCCAAATTTCACCAGCAACAGAAAAAAAACCCCACGTGCTTTAAGCTTCCCATCTGCAGCCCACTGCCATCAAAAGCAGACAGCTTGTCTCTCCCCCCACTTCTCCAGCTCACTGACTTCTGATTTCTCAATGCTGTTTCTCTCAAGCCAGCTCAAGCATTAAGATCCAGGTTCACTTCGCTATGCAGCTTACTGCCAGTCCATGCAAAGCAACCCTTGCCATTGGTGGCATAAAAGAAAGGATGACCCTTCTTAACGTGAGCAGCAGGCAGGCATTTGTTTTTCACTAGCCTGCAAGTCAGGAAAAGTACTGCCAGTCACTACTGCGTACAAACATGTTATTCATCAGCCGTGGTTGACCACAGAGCAAATACTGCACTGGTGAAAGAAAGTGGGAACAGACCCAAACCTTCTTCTGGGTGCTACTAAGTGTTCCAGGCATCTTTAAGGCTGATTGCATTCCTGGCTAAATGAGGCAGTTTAAGGGTAACAGCCAACAAAGGGATGATGAAGCAGATTCTCAGAGCTGAAAGTGCAGCTGCTCAAGACACTTGGAGCTGGTCACTCTGGGGGAAGGAGCACACAGTCAGCAGCACAGAGGAGACCAAAGAGAAAAAAGAGACTGTCCAGGTATTAGGAGGGCCAGCTGGTTGCTGTGAGAGCAGGTCTGCAGGAGAAAAGCTACCTGCCCATAGCCAGCTAGTCTGAAATGTACCACATAGGCCCTGCCACCATCAGAAGACATCTGCGATCCACTTGTGTAGGTGACCTCTCCACTGCCTCCCAGGTGGCAGCCAAAGCTCAGCTGAACCTGGCTTAGAGCAGGGGATGGACCTCTGCAGAATAAAGCATGTTGGCAGAAGTTCCCACACGACAATATAGAGCTTCAAATATAAACAGGAGCTGTCAAGAACTTCATAAAGGGTTGAGAGCTAGTGAAGGAGAAAGTGACTAATTAAAGTCAGTGGCATGGCACTGTTTTCCACATTTTTCTGGTTCGGAAGTGGGCAGACTAGAAAGGAAAAACAGAGCAAGGCACTGCAGATTGCTCTGAAAACGTTATGATCTGCAAGAAGCAGCAGGCAACTGAAATCTGCAAAACCAGTGTCTCCAAGTAGCTACAGGCTCTGTTTTAAATGCACACAAGTAAATACACAAGTTAACCAAGCCCTATACAAACACCTCAGTGAATTTAGAGAAGAAGGCTCCAAATCAGCTGGGAGGAGTGAAGCTCCTTCCATGGGGATGGACCTTGAGATATGTTGATCACAATACCAGTTTCTCTTTGTGGTGACAGCAGCAGCAAAACATGGTTCTGAAAAGACAGCATCTCATGGTTCAGCTAAGGGAACATGGCACAGAAAAATATGCTAAAGAGTAATTCAAACTGACAAATTGAGACAAGCAGTAAAATAAAAAGGTGAATGAAAGTTTCAGACAAGGATTAAAACAGGAAAGTGTATACAAACTTTAATTGTTTGACTGAGAGCACACAGAAAAAGGCAACATGCAAAATAACTAATTTCCTAAAATTTCAATGGAAAGATTGAGGCATTTGCAAAGAATCAAATTAAAGAGTTATCAGGAGATAAACAGCAGATCAGCAGTGCCCAGAGATTGTGACATTCTCCGTGGAAGATTTTCACCCATTTTTCCAGAGGCACTTACACACCCCGCCTTCACTTGCCACACACCTCAAACTCAGTAGGGAGGATGGGCTCAGGCTAGGTGTACATTTCCTGTTCCACAAAACTCTGGAGGAGATGAGCTAACCCTTACAAGTCACCTTTTTGGTTTTGTTCACCACGTTGCCCAAAGAAAGAAATTAAAACAAAACAAAACCCACAAAAAAACATGGCAGCATGCCAAACTGAAGCACAAGCAGTTTTTTTGGGGAGGGGAATCCTACATTTCTACTGGTAGTTCTGGAGAGACAACACAATTAAGCCTGAAGCCAGGAGAGGTTTGGTGTTTTTTAAGTGGTTATCTTTCACCAGGGAAAGACAAGACAGGATATACTGTGTGAAGTTTCAGGAGATGTTACGCAAAATTTTGATTAAAAAGCATTTTAAGGGCAAAAGAAGAGGACAGGCTGCTCTAATTGTAGGAAGAGGATTTCTTCATACATACAAACTCAGTGACAAGCTACCAGCAGATGCATCTATCCATTGTCCAAGTCAAAAGAAAGCAGTATCAGCTGTAGCTTTCAGAGACTGTACACAAAAACCTACAAGCACTGCCACAAGTCCCTTACAGCATAGATTTAAGGAGACACACATATTAGAGGGACATTTAAGGAAAACAGTGCCTGCCACCTTCAGATTGGACTTTGAAAATGAGGCATCTAAATCCAGGTTTCAGCTGCATGAAGCTATATAACCTTAAGAGAAGATGAATAGAGTGGTTTCAAAAGGCACTGGCAGAATCCACAAAATTGTTTACTTGTAGGTTTGGGGGACTTCATATGGTCTGTCTGAGCAGCTAACTAAACAGCCAGGCATATAACCATAATCTCATCTGAACAACTTTTCCCCTCCTCCACTTAATAATGAATTACTCCATTAATAAGAAAAAAAAGTTATTCCTAATGCACAGCATGAAGCCAGGTAGCCATTATACACCACAGGATCACTCCCTGTCCATGCTTCACCATGAGAAGTGGCTTTACAGTAGTCCCTGCCCATAAGCTCTCACTTCCCAGGACCGCTTTTCCCTATCACATTTTGTCTGATTTGGTGATTTAATAAAGAAACAGTCAATGTACACATACAGCAATGCCCAGTGAACAGCCAGCCAGTAGTTCTCCAACATGCACCTACCAGTAAACTGAAAACATCTCTCCAGCCCTCCCTAGGTAGGCAGGAGATAAGGCTGGGTACCACTGTAATTGAGAGCTGTGTAATGCTTGCTAGCAAAGCAAGGGCTATTTACACCATCCAATATGCCACACTTTTGCTCCTCTTTGAGGGGATACTCACCATAAATCAGTTTGGCTATTTTGCAAACATAAATTTATTAGTAAAATTATATTTTAACATGTTAGTCTTTAACTATTTTTAAAATTTTAGTTTTATGAATTGTATTTATAAGTATAATTCTACATTTGCTAAACACTTTTAAAAGTAGACCAACCAAATGGCTCTCCAAGGGGGAATCAAGGTATTTAAACACAAAGACCAAAACAAATTTTAACCTCTCCTGGAAGTGCAATCAGTTTAACAGAAGAGTCACTGTGGACCTATTCACCTAGCACTTCTCTCACTTCAGGAAGCACCTCTTTTCAGCTTAACAAAAGTCACCCTCTGGCATCTGCCTCTGGTTCTTGAATCTCAATGAATTTGCACCAGCATCACAAGCAGAGGTTTAGCAGGACATGGTCTGGCACTGACCCAAGAGCCATCACCCTTCTCATTGTCACACTGAGGTCTCTTAAAAAGAGAGAGCTCCTTCACCCCAGATAGTGGGAAGTTCATGCAGCTGCATGCTCCCTCCACACAAACCTCGCAGGCACTGGCTCATGGCAGATAGACAGCAAACCTCAGCAACTCTCAAAAATTAACAGTGTTTTGGCCAACTGCCTGTCACAGAGCCATCACTGGGAAAACTTCATAGCCTGACATGAAGTGACAGCTCCACCACTCCTTGATACTGTCTGGATGACTTAGAAAACAGTAACTTTATTTTGTTTGGTACTGAGTGCCGTAAGTTATTTGTTTGCATTTTGCTCGTCTGCACAAACTGTAACTCCCAGCAAGTGCCCACCAAAGTTTCTGATAATGTTTAATAAAGGTTATATATTACTGAATGACCTAGCTGACTAGAGGACTTAATCTTGTATTTAAAACAAACCATTAGCTCAGCCCAGAATTGCCTAGTAACTCAGAATTGTTTTACCAGCTATCAGCACACAATGTAATTTCATTTCTGGAATAATTTAAGTGGAATGCATTGAAGAACATACTCAGCTCATTACTGAGAGTATAAATAAAACTAAATGAAAAGCAGTAATTCTCTGGGACATCTTTTAAAATGTAAGACTCAGACATCATCCCTGTCTTGGAGAGTGTACAAGATTGGATGGCCTAAAATATGTAAGAGTACTATATAAATGAAAATTCTGACAACTCTCTATAAAAAGCTCTGTAAGCTGACATAAATCACATGAAAGAATTACAAGAAGTATTTAAAACAAAGCACAACAAAAAAACACATTATTGAAGATACCATGATCGATTAAATTCCCATACATACCCAGCAGCTCAGCCACAGCCACAGACTGTACCTGCATGCTGAGAGTTTGTATCACGGCACAGAGGTGTTTTTTTCAGACTCTCCTCCCCATTCCTTTCCTAATAATGTTTAGCATTCAGTTTGTCTTTTTTTTGACAATTACACACTGAGCACGTATTTCCCCAGAAGCATCATGACAACTCTAACTTAATTTCTTGTTTGGTCTGTAAAAGCTGACTCAAGGCTCATCAACTTGCAGATTTTTTTCTCCCCTTTTCTCTCACTTTACATTCACAGACCCCAGGCAATAAAACGTTAGATTAATTGACCTAAAAGATTCTTCTGCACTCCTCAGCAGCTGGTGTCCACACTGGACTCTCCACTCACTACTGGCCTTTGCAGAGGGGGTGGTGGGCTGCTAATGAGAGGGCTTAGTAGTGTACACCTTACTAAAGCACAACTGCCACGCACTCACCTGCAACCTTGTTCAAGGTCATTGCTTCTCACTGTGGCTTTTGCCTATAATCAAACCCAGGCCTGTGGCTGGTGTAGTTTTACATGAACCTGTCACACATCATGAATGCCAGCTTTCAGTGACAGATGGAACCTTTCACATGCAGCATCCTCAGTTGTATCTGTCTTCTGTGAAGATGCTCAGAAAAACAAGACAAAGAAATAGCTGTGGCTGTGACTAGCAAGAGACTCTGGAACTGCACCACTCTTTGGATGGCCAGGGGAATGCTTCCTACATGTTCTTGAGCACATGGAAATTGTAAAGGACAAAAAAACCCAACTAAAATAAAAGCTTTTACTGGATTAAATATTGGGCAGAGGTTTTTTTCAACAACACCTGTCTGCAAGTGTTACAGATGATCCTTATATAAACATGTCATCTTCAAAAGGTTCTTTAAAACAATATGAAACACAGTAGGAGAAATATGGACAAAGTCCTCATTAGGTATCTAAAGTGCAACTTTACTTCCACAGCAAATTGGAAAGTGTCTGCACTCACATATTTTAGGCTAAAAAATTTAAAGTATTCATTCAAAGAGATTTATAAACAGCTTCCTGGACCAGGTGCAGGTGGTACAATTATGTTATCCCCATCTCCAGCTTTACAGAAACTTTCACACTTTATCATAAACCCCCATGCCCCAAGCTTCTTTCTCTTACTTTTTCACACGACAACCTTTAACTCATTACTGCATTTAATACATGAAATATAACTAATCTGCAATCAAATTTTGACAAATTCACATGGCAGCAAGAAGTGGCATGCCCATCAATGGCAGGCAGGTCTCTGAAAAAAACAGAACCATGCCCCATAACACTTCACACAACTCATTTCCAGACTTAGTCTAGGAAGATTGCAACAGGCCACAACTGCCGCAAAGGCTGATTACCCCAAGAGAGGGGCATTTTTTTTTAAGGGAGTAAACCGTAAGTCACGCTCCTTATAGGCGGCAGAAGCAGCGTAAGATCACAGACGTACCTGGTGATAGCTGTGGTTAGCACCTGCATGGTTAGTGGATGGACCCAGGCACTACGTTTCTTTTAAACAGACACAACTATAAATCTTTGTTCCATATGTCACCAACTTATATAAGGCATCCATAATCCAGAACAAGAGGGAGTATTTCATTTTGCCTATGCTGCATCAAGCCATTACTGCAACTGTTACAGTTTGAGGAGGCATGGGCTAATTTTGTGGAATCAATATAAGGACCTAGAAAGAGGGTGTTTAGGACCCTGAGGGATCTGGGGGGCTATCGCTGAGGTCAGGTTTTGTATATATTTGTATATTTGCTCCTCATCATAAATGTTAACAGTCCCTTCCTTGTTCCAGTAAACCTGTTCAAGATTTAAATCCCGAACTTTAAGTCTCTCTTCCTTATTGCCCTTTTATCTTCCACTGGAATGGTGAAGGGAAGTAACAGAGACGTTTAGTTCTCTGGGTTTTGCTTTGCTTCAACCACTAAACAGAGACAGTAACCTATTCTGCTATTATAGTAATTTTATCGCCCCAGAATAAGAGCTACTCTTCAAAAAGCAAGTGTTCCTCAGAATTACAAAGTGTTCTCCTACTTCAGACACCAACTGAGAAGGCTACAAACTCAGCAATTAACAGAAAAGTCTCGGCATTTATCAAAACAAATGACTGCAGGAATTCAGAAGTCTTGCCTGAGAAGACACTTGCTGGGAAGATGAGATGACAACACTCCTGAGCCCAAATTATGAGGATCGGGATTTCCATCCTTTTCTTCTATTCTCAGATTTGCAAACTAAAACTCATTCCAAGCAGAAAGATAGAAGAGTATTAACAACTCTGCCCAGCTGATGTCAAACACTCATATATTATAGTTTTGACAGTATATTATTTCTGTGCCACATATCTACACTATCAAAATCATTTCTACAAAAATATTTACTACTTTGGGCATGAATCTCAGTACATTCCAGAGGTAACTGTAATTAAAGAACGTAGGTAATACATTAATTTTCACAGAAAACTGGACAGCTAGTCTGCCCTTTGGTGCTCCTGACAATAGTCAGCCAAACCTGCTCCAGAAACCCACCCGGGAGAGACAATCTCAGCCGCTCTGCACAGGCAACTCCATATACTCTGAAGTCCTTGCAGTTAGGAACCTGGTGCCTGACATCCAAACCAACCCTCCCTTACTAGAAGTGACATCCAAGCATTTCTTGCCCTGTGTACTACAGCCATGGAGAACTGTTTATTTTCCCTTCTCTTTTCAACTGTTTCTGCAGCTACCTATCTTAGCCAGGCAACAACCAGGCAAGGTGCTGGCTATTTTAACAAGCTGAAGAGGCTTATTTTGGGCTTTTATTGACAAAGAGCAGAAAGTACAGCAAAACAAAACAAACAAAAAAACCCAAACAAAAAAAAAAGGAAAGGAAAAAGTGTTCAGGAAGTGAAAAAAGCAGTTCTTTTTTAAAGAGCCCTGGCAATCACTGCTAAAAAACCCCACAATGTTCTCCTATTACCCATCTTATTAAGGGAGGGGTTGCAAATATTTGTTCAGTCCAGCCACTGTCTCCAGGGTTACCCTGAAACACAGCAGCGCCCTCTGCCTTCGGGTTGATCACCAAACCAAAACGCCTTAATCCAGGACGTGGAAAGGCTTGCAAAATTCCCATTTTGTTTGCCAGCATTCAAAGATATGTCTCAGCTTCCACATCAGTTCTGCCAGGGCTTGCAGACACGAAGCAGCAGCACTGATTAATAAAGAGTCTGGTTACAAGCACTCAGGGAAGAAAGATGGGTACAGAAGAGCTGAAAGTGGAACAATCAGCTTGCTCTTAATTAAAAGTACACTCACATGCACCATAGCAAGGATGCCCCGTGCAGGTGGTGTAGCTACTGCAGCGTACTTGGAGATGGGAGGAGGAAAGACAACTGCCTATAGACGGACAGAGAAAAACAAACAAGAAATGTAGCAAAGCCATAGAGTGAACTAAAGCTTCAAAGCTGTTACAAAAGACAACAGTAACAGTCTCTACTTTCCAAACAATGAACCAGTGAGACTTAAGGGCATACCAGCACCAAGACAATTCAGGCCAAGTCAGTCTAACTCTATAAAAACAAAGTTTTATTTTGGTAAAAATGAAGTAGGTTATTTCCTCATCTCTTCCTCCCCTTCCAGAGTATGTCCCTGACATGACAGAAGCCTAAACACAGGCTTCATTTCAGAGTGTCTGCCGTTTAGTGGCTTTTTCACTCCCTTCTGAAGTATTCCTTGGTCCTGCAAGCAGGCTGTTTTGTTCAGCAGAACTGCCTTTGCGTTCACTGAAGAGATCCAATGATAATTAGAAGACAATAGCTTTGAAGAAACGCCCACAGGCTTAAGCAGTCATACATTGGAGGAAAATACTTTTTTTTTTTTTAATCTCAATGTTCTAAAATTATTATGTAAAACACGCTGTTATCAGACTCCTTATGCAGATTGGACCATACAGGCTCATAAAAGAGATGTTACTTTCATGGGCAGCTTAACAGCAACGCCCTCTTTTTACCAAGACGTTTGTGGGACTTGACTTTTACATTTGTTACACAGCTTTGAGCTCCTTTTCAATTGTAGCAGCTTGCTAACACAGACACTTTTAGCTTTTTTGTTTAGGGCCATGACCACAGCCCAGCCTGAATGCTGTGACTATTCACTGAAAGGAATGTTGGATGCAATACATGGACGTTGCCAGCTTATTTCCCAATTCAGCTGAAACATGCAAAGACCTGTATGCAGTATTGGTGTGCTTTCACAGATAAAAACACCATCTAGTTTAAGTTTGTAAGTCTATCGTGCAATGCTTGCTAAGTATCACCAGAAAAGCTGTCACTAGAAGCTCTGGTCTTCCCAGAACGTTTCAAACAAAGGGACAAGACAGGAGTGGAAAAATCTCTGTAAGCCTTAAGAAGGCTTTTTAATGCAGGCATTAAAAGCACCCTCCTCTCTCTCACTGCAGTGAGAAACTCTGATCCTTTGCTTGTCTTACTGCCAGTGAGACCACATTGTGGATCCTCTTCCTCTTGCAATCCAGAAAAAGTGAGAAAACTGTCTGAGGGTAAAAAATAAAGCACTCCGGCCATGGCTTTTTGCCAGGTCTTCCAGACTGCAGCCTTCACACAACTAGAAAGGGTCAAGACAGCTTCAAGTCTGACAGAACAATCTAATCATCCTCACTACACCTGCAGTGAAAAGCTGTAGCTTGTAAACACCCTTGAAGGGAGACGAGAGGTCTTCCAATTACACCCAACTCAAAACTTCAGCAAGATGCCACAGGGAGAATACAATCAAGTACCATATACCACTACAGACAAGCCTCTTCAAGATCACTGAAACATTGGTCTTTTCTCATGGCTCTGTCTTAAGCTGAAGCCTCTTTTGCCTTGTGCTGCAGATTGCCAATATGACTAACCGAACCACAGATACAGAACAGTGGCTAGAGCAGGGAGGTGCCAGCTGTGCAGCATTTCTACGTGAAATGGGGCAGCAGGGGAAAACCATGGAAACATGATGGTTAAAACCAGGAAAGTGAGAAGGAAGGCCCAGTCAGAGGGACTGCAGAGCCACTTACTATGGGACAGCACACCAGTGTCATCAATGCTAAAAACGCAGTACACAACTCCCTGCAGCTGTTGTCTCCAACAGCTTCTCCATCACTTTCATGGTGATGCTTTACAAGGAGAAGCTTTGTCAATTGTTTATCAGTGCTCTCAAGCTGACTCACAGCTAGTGGTTAAAACAAAGAGCTACAGCTCAGAGTATTAAGAACAGAGCAACACAACAATAACTGAAAGACAGCCTGATCTAGCCCCAGTTTTAAGGAAAACCCACTAAAACAATTTGACATTTACTGCAAGCATCCTTAAAACTAAAATCTTCATCCCATCAAATGAACTTACATAAACCGTCAGGTTTCTAGCCCTCTGTCACCGTTTGGCTCAAACCAGGACACCCTCACACATATGAATCCATGCACAACCACCACTGGTTGCTCAGTATAGTGCATGTAACATCACACACCACAACAACAGCATCATACATCAATAACTGGCTTCAGAAAACCCAGGTGGACAACAAGGATGCCTCCTATTAAAAGCAGTCTTGTCAACACTTTTGCTATTTTAGACATATTCAAGAGAAAAAGCCTTCCTGCATGTAAAAGGGAAATAACAGTAGCACATACTCAGCTTTGAAAATGAAGGCTTTGAGTAACACTTAAACAAACAGGGTGGATCACAGAAGAACTTTGTAAGCCAGGATGGCATTTGGGCAGAAAACCATGATGTTGACACAGTTGCCTGGAATCCCTCAAAATACTAAAATGTTTGGAGACATTCTCAACACCACAGGGTTCAGAGTAGCCATAATGCAGCCCTGCACCTACAAGGTGTATCCCCAGGGGGACACAATGTACATACACAGCACGTGCATCTCACCTACACAAAGCCTCCATGAGTCTGCTCAGTGCTCCAGTGGGGGAAAAACCCAAGAATTGCCTCCAAAACACACATAAGACTTTGAGTGGGCCAAGAAAGAAGAGGCAGGATGCATTATAGGTAAAACCAGCCTCCTCTGCTCAGCGATGTAACGAGCACACAGGACTGCCACCCTCGGGAGGTGCACTCCTCTCCACCTTCCCTCTTAGAAACTAAACACAGAACACAAAACCATAAAAAATCCTGAAGAGACTAGCATAAAACCCACAGCTAATCTCAGCTACAATAGCACCTACCTACCCCCATTGTGCAGTTATAACTTACAAAGATGTTCTGGTTTGATTTGCTGGGTTTTTTGGTAGTGGGGGAAGGGCCACAGGAGTGGCTCCTGTAAGAAGATGAGAAGCTTCCCTGGCTCCAAACCCAGCCAAGGAGCCATTAGAGGGTCAGTAGATGCGCCTCAGTGATTAAGATACGAAAGAACCAATGTAACACCTGAGCAGAGAAGGAGAGGGAGAAGAGCTGTGTTAGAGGAGAAGAGTTGTGCTGGAACAGAAGAGCACGTGGTGGAACGTTCCCTGAAGGCACCAGGAGGGGTGAACTTGGCCAGTGGACTTGGATTTTGTGGCCAGTGGACTGGCTGCTTGTGGACTCTAATTATGCAGCTTTGGAAGACCCCGGCACCAGGGAGTTTGTTCCTGAAGCAGCCGTAACTCTGTGGGAAGCTCAGGCTGGAGCAGCTTGCCCTGCACCTGGTGGGAAAGACTCATGAAGGAGAGGTTTATGGAGGACTCTCTACCATGGAAGAGACCCTGTGGGGAAGCAGGGAAGGACTATAAGGAATCCTTCTTCCTGAGGAGGAAGGAGCAGCAGGAACCACCAGCCTGTGAACTGACTCTAAACCCCATCCCCTGTCCCCGCGAGCTGCTGGGGGGCAGCAGGGAGAGAAACCGGCAACAAAGTGATTTGGGCCCAAGAAGAAGGGAGGGGTGGGGTAACATATGTAAGTCCTGCTCTTTGTGTGGTCTGTGTCCTGTGTGTGTTTGATTAGTGTGAAATTAAATTATTATTTTTCCCCAAGTTGAGTCTGTTTTGCCCTGGACCTTAATTGGTGAAGAATCCTCGTTGTCCTTTGTCTCAACCCATGAGCTTTTTTTCTCCTCATCTCAGTGTGTGTGTGGGGGGAGCTGAGTGAGCAGCCACGGGGCTGTTCCTTTGTTGTAGTCTTGGGCCCAAACCACGACAAAGGAAATGCTGAGTACAATTAAAATGTAGAGCAAATTATTAATACATGTAACCCCAAGATAAGTGTTCTTCCTCTCTCAGCTTGGGTAATCTCAGCATTATCTAAAGCTTCTCCGCAATTCCTATAACCAAAACACAAAACAAGTGACGGAAGAAAACACAACAAAAACAGCCCAGTTGCCATGGCAACCTCTACCTCTCATTCCTTTAGGGCTTCATTTTCAATCTGCATCACAGATAGAAGTGTACAAAACTACAGGAAACAGAGCTGGAAAGAGCAAGGAAAAAAAAAACCACAAAACCAAAACGCACATAAAAAGTATTTTGTGCCAGCAGGGCAAGTACATTCAGTATTTTCTTCAGTGTGGTTCCTATGAAGGTATTGACACAGTCAGGAAACTGAAGGCAAATGATTCATACAGTGGTGAATCCAAGGAAAATAAAACACTCACAAGGTGCTATTTCCAGAAAGGCTAGCAAACTGAAGGTGCTAATCTCTGAGCCCCTTTTTTTTTTTTCTTTTTCCTTTATATGCCACTATTTGGAAATTTAGGATGAATTTAAAGCATGAAAAAAGAGTCCTATTAAGCAAGAGTGAAGATTTTAATTCCACCACATAGGCTTCCGTCACTCATGAGACTCAGGACTACACTTGAGTTTAAAGGACAGTCTCACATGAGTAAGAACATATATAATTCATAGAAACTGAACATTTACACCGCTCTGGAGAGCAGAAGTCTGCAGTGTCAAATTATATATGCCACTTGTGAGTGAACCAGAACTTTGGAGGTGCGATAGTTTTGTTCACAAAACAGTGGAACTGAAAATCAACCCTCAACAAACTACACATCATTCCTGAACGGGACCAAATTATCTCAGGATTTTGTTTATTTTGGTTTGCTGTTGTTTGGTGTATTTTTTCTAATCAATCACACTGGTAGGGCAAGTTCATGAAGCACTTGCTCTTAATTTATTACATAACATAATCAGCTACCCCCTTAGATTGCACTACAAAAAAAAAAGTTATACTGAGCAAAAGCACTGAATATGTATAATATAACTCCACTATATTTCCAAGCTTGGGGCAAGGAAGGGGAGAAGGATTTGATTTTAAAATAATCTATTTGGTCCTGAAGAAAGAGTGCTTGAATTAAAAATACAATAGGTTCAAGAAATCTCTAGGTATTTGCCAGAAAGAAGCTATTCTGGAGCACAGAGAAGATGAGAGAAACGAGTATGAGAGATAAAAAACAATTACACTGAGCTGAAGGGTATTTTTAACATTACAGTATTTTTATCTGTTCAGCTTATTTCTGAAAAAGCATTCAATGGGGGAGGTCTGACAGTTCCAGGTGCTGCTAGGAATATGCAGCACTGATTAACTTCTCTTCTGCACGAAAGAAATTTCAGGTATGTAAGTCAAGGACATAGAAACCAAAACAGGAATCTTTTCACTTGGTGTTGTTTTTAAGGTTATGTCTCTGCTTCCAGACCATGTCATTTTGGGTCACATGCTTGGTTTCTCACACAGCATCTTCTACTTGCAGTTAAGCCTCCACAGCACCCAAACAGGGGGTTGGAGCATCACACGTAATTGCAAATACTGTTTTCCTCAAGTGTCAACTCCTCCTAGGATAAAAGGGTGTGATTACATTTGGAAGAGCTGCCACTACCAGCACTGACAACTCTCCAGGAGTGAGGGCGGACACATTGCTCACAGGCACAACTGCAAGGCACAACTGTCCCAGGGTGATGCAATGCCACCAGTACATATAATGGCTTCTACAGCCACCTTAAACTTGTTCATTAACTAATATAACTGTCTTAAGACTTTTATACTCTCTGAATATGTGTGAATATCCAACAAGTTTGAGGTCAGCTTTTCCAGTCCTCCATATCAATCCTGTTTTGAGAGGAGGTTTAACATGAAAAAGCCATTTTTTCTAGCTCATGCTGCTCAACTCACATCTTTGTTTCAAGTCTAAGGGCACCTTTCTACAGCAGACTGCCAGTCCTAAACCAGTTTTCCATGCAAATCTGTACATGCCATGATCTAGACTTACTCTGGCATCCTAATTAGATTCTGAAGAAAATCCTTCACCTCACAAAAGGCATTTTTCATTCTGAAAGACAGCATCCACAGGCTCAAACAAAACTAGCATTTCCACTTTATGTTCAGAACCTTCCCTTGTGCCCTCTTCGCACTTAGAGGAATCTTAGCAATTTCCTTGTATTCTTCTGCCTCCTTTTGAAGCTCCCTACTACGCAATTATTTCAGCACTGAGGAAGTGTTTGAAACACCTCAGGAACTGGTTAGCAGAGCACTCCTACACCCACAGGTTACCAAGGTGTACCCATTCTTATCTCCACGTGCCACAGAGGAAGTACTGCAGAAAAAGGACAGACTCGTTTCCCAAATTACATAACAAACACATACATTGAAATGTGACACATTCTGCTGAGGAGAAAGAAATGCAATGAGGAACAGAGATTTTTTTTTTTTGCTACATATCTTGCACTTCAGCTCAAAGTCCATTTTCTAGCCACTCTAGTTATATACTCCCCTGCTG
>NW_009953515.1:85894-92950 GCF_000747805.2 Chaetura pelagica
AACACACCACTCCTATTTTAACCCATGAAGTTCAAATTAATCTGTCTCTCCCAAATACATCTGTTTTGCAAAGTATTCAGAATATCACTATCAGTCTTCTATATGTAAAGCTTCCAGGGACAGACTAAGTTGTGGTCAAATATATAAAATTTTATTCAACTTTTAGCTGCTTTAGATCTTAAAAAATGTTATTTTACATAGCAAATATGTAAAATTGACTCATTTATGTCAGACAAGTGATATGTAAAAAGAAGCCAAACAGGTGGGCAATATCAGCATATTACATCAATAATCCTAAACACACTTTCAAGCAAATAATTTATATTTCATTTTAAACAGAGAAAAAGCAGCAAGTATATATAAAATACAAACGTGTTCTTCACAGGTATGTATTAATATATATATACACACACTTGCACACACTCACATTCTTCTAGAGCAAAGCAAATAAAAATATTTAAATAAAAATAGGAAGTTAAATTAGGGCTGGGCTGTTCTCTAGTTGGACTGTTCTTCCATAAACAAGACAACAATAGGCAACAACATGGTTTAAAAATAAGAATACTGTTGTGACACACGCGAAAAAAAGGAGTACCTTTCCACATTGTGATATACAAACATCGGGTTTTGCTCTCTGCTTGGGAGTGTGACCTAACAAGACTTCTCTCAAAACAGAAAGGCACTACTGAATGAAAAGGCTGGGAAGAAAAAAAGGGAACTGGAGGTGATCAGCATATACTAACATTAAGAAAGCTCTATATGCTGCACACAGATACTGTAATTCCCCACTGAAACTGAGTCAAACTCAATACACAAATATAACTTAGTCACCTGTTTCCATAGGTGTTGCAAAACCAGTTTCCCCAAAGGTATTTTCCTGAGCCAGCTCACGATGATCCTGATGAGCAACAAGTAGCCCAGAAGGAAGACAGTTTGAGCTGATGAAATGCAGTGTTAGAAACAACTCTGGAAGAAACTAGCGAAATACCCAAAACGCAAAGGTCATCTATTGACAGACTGATTCAACAATAATTCAAAGCTGCCACCTGAGAAAAGAGTTCTAAAATTAGTAGAAAAACTGGTTTCCCTGGGATAGTAAGCAGAAAAGCAACATTATTGACAGTTATAAAAAGGACATAAAGTAACATGACTACTAAAAAAAATAGTCGACAACTAAAACTGAATGAGGACAGAATAATCACACAGAGATGCCTGTTGCTGTGTAAGACGAGCTGTGTCTGATTTTAATACAAACTGCTACAGCTGTAAGGAAGGAGTGAATGCAGACCACCTCTAGAGAAAGGGGAGGTGTTACCAAAATGTCATGGTTCCCAAAGAGAAGATAAGCCTGAAGCAGGCTAATACAGGCAAACATCACAGAAAAGCGCAACAGTTCTCCTGCACCCATGAAATACTAAAGTCAGTCTGACTGAAACTACCCAGGTTTTAAAGGAAATACTGTTAAAATAGCTCAGTACAGTGCTTAGACAACACTGCATGGTGAAAGCCTTAGACTTCTGTGCCCCTTGTTTATCAGAAAGAAATAACTAGTCAACCATTCATCTCCCACTCCACTGAAAGAAAGAATAAAAGGCTTTTCAGACCATTAGCACAGCACTGCAAGAACTATGGTTCACAGGAAACTTAACAGAGGAAGACTGAAAACATTTTGTTGCAAGATGGAAAGCGCCACAGGGTGTTAGCCCAGGCAGTGGCTGAGGAACCTGAGCATAGTAAGTAAGTCTGAGCACTATCATATGAAAGATCATCTAGAAAGGGAACCTGCAGAGCACAAGCTGCAGCCACTCTGGATCATAAGCACATATCTTATGATTTTTGCTATTTATCACCAAGTCAGACTGAGGCAATAACATCGATGAGATATGAGAGTGCTGTGCAAGCCTGGTATTGGATTACTGGATTTAGCACTTTCTGTAGTAAGTTATTTCCTACACAACTGAGTTTCTGAACTGAAATTTGGGATAACACTGTCAACACTAAATAGGGCTTCCAGCTACAAAATCTGTGTGTCCTCTTGCAAAGCTCCCTGTCCTTCTCTCTGCATTGCTGATGGTGACAACGACAGCACTATCAGAGGGAGGAGGGGAAGAGAATTGCACAAATTCTCCAGTCCAAAATGGACTATCCTTCAAATCCAGCTCAGTAAATTGCACCTTTCAGTGTGTCAGCCAATCCTCCAAACATTTCTCCCAATGTATGTTTCTGCTTGACCAGAACTAAGCTAAGTGTCTGTGTTAAGTGTTTCTTTTGGTGTTCATTTCTAGTGGGCTTTCTTCTTCTCTGACAGTCTTTGCATTCATTCCCAAGATGGATTCAGAGTCAGATGGCTGTTTGTCTTAAGTGCAGCAAGTCACATCCACTCAGCAGCATCTCAACCACAAACTCACAACGCACCTCAACATCAAACAGCTTATTACTGCATGGAAAGGCCCTGCCACTGACAAGGAACCCACTAGAGAGCAAAGTAAGCAAGTCTTGAAAATTCAAGCCAATTGTGGGATAGAAGCGAGATTTCCCTGCGGTTTTACCTTCTTGCAGCTTTCATTTTTAGTTCAAAATGCACCAAAAGCAAGCCAAGCTTGTCAGAAGAAGGAAGGATTTGTTTTCCTTTTGAACTGCAAGCATTAAGATTGTCTCAGGAATCTTGTACCCCATTCACTTCCTTCAAAACGGAGCTGAAATGAACCAGCAGGGTTAAGGATGTTCCAGGTGCCTGTCTCAACATTAAACCTAACCAGAAAGGATGAGTTCAAGGGGATTGCTCCTCATCCCTCTATTCCCTGCTACTATTTCTGTATCCCTACAGGGACAAACTCCCTGTCAGTCTAATTCCCAGCTTTAAACACATCTTCCCTATATGACTCCCAGTTTCTTAGAACAGTCTGTAAGTGGGGCAGACTTCACTCAAAACACATCCAGAATGTGTATCCCCATACTACAGGCTCCACTCCACCAAGGTACCATGTGGCTTGCCCATGCCTGAAATATTCCTGTAAGAAGCAAAGCAGCTTCATGGCTGCCTAAGTCAGATATTTATGGCATAAACAGAACCCCAATTCACTGTTTACATTTTATTCTGGAAAAGCTGCAGTGTTCTCAGCCAACATCTATACCAGATTAATAGAAACGGGTATTTCTCTACCTTGGAGTAAGTTTGGAGCTTCTCCTTAGGATACAAAGTCTAAAAATCAAACAAAACAAAACCCCGAAATACAAACCCAGAAAACAAGGTTGCTATTTCCCGAAGTGTTATTTCGGTTAGTGCCTTCACACCAAGACAAGTACCCTACCTTCTCAAGCAACACCTCCCTAGCAGAAATAGGCAAAAACATACCAAGAAGTCCCTGACAGTAGCTTCCAATAAATGCTCTAATGACAGATACAGATAACAAAAAATGGCTAAACAAATCTCTTAAATTTGCTAACCAACTTGCTTATTACTTAAATCCTTACATTTTATCCTTGGCCAAATAAAAACAAAAACTAAATCAATATCAGGAACATTTATAGCACTGGAAACATTTGTAGTCCCTAAAACGTAGAGATTCCCCATTTTTCCTTTACTTTTTTTTAATAAGGTCTTTTATGGAAAAAGTACTGTCAAAAAAGATTTATTTATTGGTAGCTTAAATAAATCCCAAACTCCAAATTAAAATATTTGCTATTTTTTAACATATGAAATTTGTTTCTCTGTGTACTACCAATGAGAACTCAACAGACTTCTTATACATACTTAATACATTTAATATTTTTCAATTTTTACACGCACATGCACAGAAACCCAGTCACTTAGACTGTCTCTTCCTTGTCAAGCCTAAGGAAATTTAAACCCACTCAAAACTGAAATAACCAGGCTTTGGAAAGCAAGAGCAATGTAAGAGAGTAATTGTTCATGTTACAAACCAAACATTCTTTTACAAATACACTTATCAAAAGAAGTCACAGCTACAGGGAATAAAGTGGCAAGAAAAACAAAGAGAAATTTACAAAGGGTTAATGGAAAATAAATTTGCAGGGGAAAAAAAATGAAAGAAAAAATAAATCACAGCTGCAAGCCTGGCTGATTGGGATTACAATGAATTATGTGCACAAAAGTTTAATACAGAGACAGCTTTAGACACAATTGCACACTTAATCTACATGGGAAGACTGCTGCTTCCCCTGTACAATTCCAGTTAAAAAAACACCTTGCCAATCTCACAAGAGCTGCAGTTTTCCCCAGGAGTACCCCTTATCCTGTACAAAGTGCTGGGAGCAGCAGTACTGGCCCTGAACTGGAGAGGGAAGTGGTATCTTACTTCAAAACAGAGGGAGTAGATCCCAGATACTTTGTGCCTTGCACTAAATGCATCAGAGCATCTCTTCTATGCATTCTTTAGAGCCCACAGGAAGAAAAGGGAAGGACCACTTAACTTGGCTTGCACTGCCAGGAATGCATCAATAATACTTCCTTCGTTTTTTACTACAAAGCCACGTAAGCCATGTGGGCATGTGCCAGCCTGCTGAGTAGTTGGTAAGTTTACTGAAAAACTCACAGAGTTTATCATTCACATAAAGAAGACGCCATTTTCCAAAGGTCAAAAGTGTGATCACAACTGAAATTCAAATCCAAGCCATTCAGACCACACAGCTACTCAAAATGATGACAGGCAGGAGTTTTTTTTCCTTTTTCATTTACCCCTCTTGCCCCTCTCCTTTCTTTAACCAGTTTATCAGCAGCACACTCAATTTCCTTCAAAGTTTGGTAACTTTCAGTTGTGATCAAGACCAGCTTCAAGGAACATAAACACAAATAGCATCAGGAGACTGAGCACCTTAAACCCACAGATTTGGAACAGAAACCATTGTAGATGGACCACCCAGTAGCTTCATTTCAAACCCTTTAGGTGGTTTATTGAAAGCAGTCCAAAGACAGACATCAGCTGCAAGCAAACACACAGCCCTAGTCTCTCTGGGGAGGAGAAAAAGGAGGTAGCCATCAGCTACCAAGGTTTTCCTGTCTTCTGCAAACATTTCCTTTGCTAAAAGCTGTGTGAGTAATTTTTAAAAAAAAAATTTTAGTCAGCCTGGCACTCCTAGAGATCACACTTTTATTACTTTCTAAAGAACAACGATCAAATTCTATTACTTAAAGTAAATGTGACAAGTAGGTAATTATTAACAGAATTTACTTAAAATGCTGTTCAATAAATTTTATTAGCATTTATTAAATAACCTGGAAAGAGGGAGCTGCCAAGCTATTAATCAACATACAAGGGTGTGTGGATAGCTGTTAGCAAATGACCCACCAAGTATTTTTTAAATTTGGTGTTTAGCAGCAAGTTCTTGGAACAGACAAACAATACACTGAGCATAACTGGTTGAAATTAGAGAAGCAAGCAAAAAATACCAGTTCTTCACCCAAAGGAGACACTGACACGCCTGGTGACATTGCAGGATTTTCCCTCATGCTCTTAGCATGGAATGTTGTAACACCAAAAGTGTTTTTCTGTCTCTCATTGCCCTTCACACACACGACTTGTTTGCATTGGAGGTTTCAGGTGTAGGTTTAGAAGAGATACTTTAACAGAACAGCTTGGAAGTGCCTCATGACCACACAGGTATCAGACAGGGGTGCTAACAATCCTTACCCAAAATTCACCCTAAAAAGCCAAAGAGGAAAAGCAATTCCAGGCCAAACTGCCAGCACAGTCTTCCATACCTGGAAAAGACCCTGAATTCGTGCAGTACCTTTACATACTGAGTCTGTGAACGGAAGTAAAACAGGAGACATGCTGGACAAAAGCCTTTCACGTTTTCTTACCTGTAACATACAAGAGCTGCTTAGCTCTTAAGGTAAAAAAAAATGGCACTGAATGTCAGACTTTTGTGAGTCTGAAGCTTTGCCTTTATTTAAAAGCAGTGATATAACAGAGGACTAGCTTTGTGCATTTTCACAACTTCAGAAATTTTTGCTGGAGTTGGGGTCTTTTTATGCTGCGAGGGTAGGCAGCGACCCTGCTGCACAGAACAACACATCTCTCAGCAAAGCTTCCAGCAACTAGAACACTGCTCTTGCATGACTGTTCTTGCACCACACCAGAACACAACCTCCACCAAACGTGACCCTGTACCCGCTCCACGCAGGACAACGACAAAAGGTGGCAGCTGCTTCAGGCACCACAGGGCGCCCACTCTACTCTCAGGGCCTTGTTTCCCGTCACCCCAACAATGAGGCCCTTGCACAGCCCATGTACTCCAGACTTGGGTCTTGGAGACCTGACCCAAAAGTTGGTTGAGCTGCGTACACCTGAGAAATCAACAAGGTGCTGCTTCTGGGTTTGTTGTTTCCAAAGCAGGGCACCCAGAACCCCCCTCTTCCAGCAGCACTGGCTGCTCTTGCTGCTCCAGAACAAGCCAATTTTGTCGCCTGCAGGAACAGCCAGTGAGGGGACCCAGTGACACCTCCTGAGCCTCCTGGCTCAGAAGGACCCAGCTCCGGGTGGGCTGCAGCTCCTCCGCCCATCGGGCACGGAGGCAGAGAAGGGACCCCAGGACTGCTCCATCCCGGGATGGGCACGGGGAGCTCTGGATCATGGCAAACAGCAACGCGCGGAGCGCGCAGGGCCGCGCTCCAGGGGCACTGCTGAAAACGACTGTTATTACCAGAATTTTCATTAGTATTGTAGTATTTGTGATTAAAATTTACTGCTGGGGTTATTTTTCGAATTGTTCTTATTGTTGGCATTGTTATTACAACCTATCTGTATTAATATCAGCATCTCCAGTGTTACTGTTGATAGAATTTATTATCACCAGAATTTGCAATGAGCGTTAATTAGATGCTTTAGTATTGTTGTTCTTGTGATTCGTTACTTTTAGAATGATTATTAGAATTTTTTAGCATTGTTTTGTGATTTTTATGACGAAAATTTACCATTACTGCTACCCTATATCTATGATCTCCTAAATGACCGTTAAGACCGTTAGGATTTTCAATTATTTTTTTAACTAGCAGCACTTCTGGACATTCTCACACACAGCCCCCCCCTCACC
>NW_009953515.1:93341-95270 GCF_000747805.2 Chaetura pelagica
GGCCGTGTTCGCTGCCGGCAGCAGCTGGCAGGGTTACAGGATCATAGAATGGGTGGGAAGGCATCCTGAAGATCACGTCGGTGCAACCCCCCTGCATGGGCAGGGGCACCTCCCGCAGCCCAGGCTGCTGCAGCCCCATCCAGCCTGCCCTTCTACACGTCCAGGGATGGGGCATCTACAGCTTCCTTAGGCAGCCTGGGCTGCTGGCTCATCACCCTCGCAGTGAAGAATTTATTCCCTATATCTAATCTAAGTCTACCTTCTTTCGGCTTAAAACCATTCCCCCTTGTCCTGTCACTACATGTTCTTGTAAAAAGTCCTTCCCCGGCTTCCCTGTTCGCCCCTTCAGATACTGAAAGCTCCTCTGAGGTCTCCCAGGAGCCTTCTCTTCTCCAAGCTGAGCAACCCCAGCTCTCTGAGCCCATCTTCACAGCAGAGGCACTCCAGCCCTCTGACCAACCTCGTGGCCTTCCTCTGGGCTTCCTCCGACAGCTCCACGTCCTCCTTGGTTTGGGGATCCCATCCGTGTGTGCACCAGCTCAGAGTGCAGAAGTTTGCAACGGGCACCTCATTTTAGAGAGACCACGGGGATATTTACATCCCTGTTCAATGCGGAGAAGGAGAAACTGAGACTAACACAGGCAATCTGCTTGTTGTGCTGCCTGCTTGCCTCAGCTCCCATGTAGGTCATGGCAATAGTTGTAGTTAGACTGGATGTGCCAGTGTTTTAGATGGAGTTCAATGCTGTTTGCCAGGTTTGTTTGGAACATTCCTCCTTGCTCCTTCCCGTGGCATACATTCTCACTTGGCCATGGAGACCTCTTCTCTTGCTTAATGTCAAGAAATCACCTGCAAAGCATTCTGCTTCCCCTGTTCTATTAGCCTGTCCTGCCTTCTTTTCCACACAGACTGTTCCCTTGAGCTGTCTTTCTTCTGTATGTATCTAAACAGTTCATCCCTCCCATGAGACAGAGGCCTGAGAACTGAAAAGATGAAGCTGAATTGAAAATATCTTTCCTATGACCAGAGAAATGCACTGAACTGCCTTACAAGGGCATCAGAATTTGGTCTTTGAAAAGCCTAGGAAGTAATTAATACAACCTTTCATGGAAATGTGAAAATTCATCCAATTAACAAGTAATTCAGATACATTATGGCATCATCTACCAGTGCAGGGTAGTCACAGGTAGAAGTTACTGTGGAATTACAGTTTTTATTGTTGAGGTGTAAATGAAGACATGAGATTTGGCTGTTCTTCAGTATCTAATTCTCAGATACACATTTATATGCTGTAACACATAGGCATGTGTGACCTATACTTGTGCTTTATTCCCTTTAAAGTTAGTTACTTGTGCTTTATTCCCTTTAAGTTCCCGTTAAAGTCTAACTGTCAAAGCAACCTTAATCCTCCAAGAATGGTCTTCAGCTAAGTGTGCTGCTGCCTTGCCCCAGCAGCCACGGAACATGGCAGCAGCTGAAGAACAGCTGCCCTTTTGTTTCACATGGAGCAGAAATGTGGTCCTAGACAGTGGAAAAGGGTGAGGTAAAGAACTGTTACCAGAGTTGTCACCTTCATAAATGTGATAGCTCAATAGAGGGTTTTGGTATCAGTTCCTGACTCAGAGCTGGTTATCTTAACTGCAAGGTTTCTACTGCCTTTATGTCTGCACTCAGGGTATTCATCCAAAACCAGAAGAATGATAAGAAAGATTAAAGCAATTCCAGCTTTTGGGAACAATTCTGGGTATTTTGGTGTTTGTTTTTTCATTCTTTTTCTTTTTCTTTTTCTTTTTCTTTTTATTTTTCTTTTTCTTTTTCTTTTTCTTTTTCTTTTTCTTTTTCTCTTTCTTTTTCTTTTTCCCTTTCTTTTTCTTTTTCTTTTTCTTTTTCCTTTTTCTTTTTCTTTTTCCTTTTCTTTTTCTTTCTCTT
>NW_009953515.1:95547-100704 GCF_000747805.2 Chaetura pelagica
TCTTTCCCTTTTCCTTTCCCTTTTCCTTTCCCTTTTTTATCTTTCCCTTTCCATTTTCATTTTTTCTTTGTTTTCTTTTCATTTTCATTTTTTCTTTTTTTCTTTTCATTTTCCTTTTTTTCTTTTTTCTTTTTTCTGGTTGTTTTGTATTTGGGGGGTTTTCTTGTTTCATTTTGTTCCTTTTTTTGTTGTTGGTTGTTTTATTGTTGTTGTTTGGTTGGTTTGTTTTTCAGCTATCAAGGTGCACTTTATAAGGAGGCCATATACTGATCTTTACAATAAAGTGGTAGTTACAGTAATTTTGAAGAAGAAACAGTGGTTCTCCTGAGCCAAAGAGGATGGAGTTACGTGCAACCAGTGTAACTTGTCTGCACTCTTAAAATGACAGGAACATATGCAGCTAAAAAGAATAAAAGCAGCTACCTGTTTGAGCAGTGTCAAACCAGAAAACCAGCCCGACTAAAGAAACAGCACGAGGTGGCTGGATCATAGCAAAGCATGCAAAAAGGCTGCTTCTGGACAGAGTCACAGTTGCAGCCCCAGTGATGCGAAGCTGGAACACATCTGTGTCGAGGCAGGCAAGCACAGTTTGTCTCTGACAGCTCTGCTGGGACAGAATTATCCCCTGCTTCCAGCAGCACTGTGTTCTCAGCTGGCAGCTTACTGTGATAAAGCTGTGCCAGGTTGTCTGGGCCAGGCTGTTTGAGGGGGGTCAGCCTCCAGAAACCACAGCAAATAGTCGATCTGATATTGGGACCTGCTTTGAAACTCATTTCAGGTAATCAAATGACATCATCAGTTGAAGCATATTACGAGGAAAAAACACAGAATCACAGAATCATGGAATGATTTGGGTTCGGAGGGATCTTTAAAGGCCCAATTCCTCTGCAGTGAACAGGGACATCTTCAGCTAGATCACATGGCCCTGTCCAACCTAACCTCAAATATTTCAGTTAACAATAAAAAATCCTAGACTCTGAATGGATAAATATCCTGGAGTATTTCCAGTTTAGCACATTTTGTGGAACTTCAGCAAGCCTTTGATTCAGAACCAACATTCCCACATACTCTAGCACAGATTACAGTTCCCCATTAATTGGTGAGGTAATTGCTGTCTTTATGCTTTAACGTAAAATCTACAGCTGATGGAGATCAAAGGGTTACCTTGGTCAGATACTGCTTGATGGCTCTTCCAGTCTCTCTCTCTTTTTCTGTATACATATATAAAAGTATACATAATATTTTGAGATATCCACCACATCTCAATGGACTGTTTCAGAAGATCTGTGTAAACCTTCAAGCTCCAGTAAATATGAGGGTTTTTTCATTTATGCAGGAATGACTGTTCTACAGTCTGACACCTGAAAGATGGAACAAAAAGGAACAAACTGCCAATTCTCAGGTACACTTTTAAAAAAATAAATCTGCCACACAGATGAAAACAGGCAAAATTCTGAAAGCATCCATCTTCTACACTTTTACTAGATTAGTAACGAGGGCCAAAATGTAATGCCTCTGAAAAGGTATTTTACTTAACTTCATACCCAAATAAACATTTTGCACATTAATTAGGTACTTGGTATGCAAGTGCCTGATTAAACAAAACTAATACAACCCCAGGACAGTCAATACAGGAAGATCCTCCTTTTCACAAGTTTTCTGGCTAGGTAGAGATGTAGTCTATAAATCACGCAAGCTTTATATCTTGGCTCTTCTGAACCTTTTGTAACCTTCTTGTTCTCCATATATCTAGGAAGAGAACATACTGTGACAGCTAGAAAGCCTTTGGTACAGCTGAGAAATGCAAATTCTGGAATGTTATCCCCAGTTTATGTACAGAATTAAATTAGTTTAATGTGCTGTCAGTGTAACATCATATTTTTATCCTCTAAGTAAAACAGTAAAACATATCAGTGATTTCCTGACAATCAGTATGATGAAATACATTACTCAACTTTTTCATGAAGTAATTTATTTGTAAGCAAACTACAAAAACCTGACAATAAACAATCAGGTCAGATCCAGGCACAGGGAGGATGTTAGGGTGTATAAATATGGGAGTAGAGGGTGGAAAGCAGACGGGGCCACGCTGTTCTCAGTGGTACTTAGTGAAAGGATGAGAGGCAGTGGGCATCAACTGAAACAAAGAAAATCTAATTTACATATAAGAAAAAGGTTTTCTACTGTAGGCCATTTTATGGTATGCCATCTCACAGCTGAGTTGCGAGCAAAAGCCTTTCCAGGCTTACCTGCATCTTCTATGTTGTTGCTTCTATTTTCTGAATTTCTCTCACTATTGCTGGGCATTGGGAGGCACGACATGAACTACATATGGAGGTGGCAAAGGAAAATTTAGAAATAATTGTGGCTTCTAAGAATAAAGAATTCAAAACACAGGCAGGTCTTTGAATGTGTCCTACTGTTGGCAGCCAGTAGGAAGGAGGACTATGGGGTTTGGTTTGGTTTAAACAAGCACATCAGTACTTGCAAATTGAGGAATAATCTGGTAGAAATGGCTCATGAAGTACCAGCTTCCTGGGCAAGAGAAGTTTCACATTTGTAGCTTTTTCACTTCTACAAAATTTAAGTTGGTGATGCCTGAAACAAAAGCAAGTCCTTGTGTTCATTTAAATGGGATACCAATTTTTTTTTTTAATTGTTATTTTTTTTATTGCAAAAACCTCATAACTGAAGAGACGTGGAAAATATTAGATTACATTTGTGCACTCTGCAGCCTGCAGTGGAAAGCAAAAGAAAAATGCGGCTTCTCACTCCTACACTACACAAAATGTTTGTTAATAGCTAGCATGTAATTAGGCCTCTTCTTGCTTCATAGTAACTCTACAGCTTACATCATAGGAAAAAAAAAAGTCTTTAAAACTATTATTCTGATCACACTAGTCATAAATCAATTGGTTAACTGTACCAGCGACTGCCCCGAGTAAGAGAAGCAAAAGCTCTACGTATGAAAAGGTAGCTTAAACTTTCTGTCTCAGTTTCACGTTATGTAGTAAGATAGTTGGTATGTCTTTCAATATTTGATTTGATTTTTATATAACCAGATTGAGAGATTATACGTTTTCATCTGAAGTTATAATAAAGAAGACATCAGACTATACAAGGTCAAAGCAACAAAGAGGGAAATTATAATGCCTATCCTCTGGAACTCCAGACAATAAATTCTATCTTATATGTAATATAATAAGATACTTTGATATTTCTGTATAAAATATACCACTTCATACATGGGTACAGAGACTTAGATCAGAAGACTGTGCTTCAGTTTAAACAAATCCACCTCCTGTGGGGAAAAATCCTACAGAAATAACATCAATGAAATAACATAAATAACATTTCATGAAATCATTACAGTAAGCACTAGTAAGCATTTAACAAAAAAGCAGAGACTCTTACCACAGGCAGACATGACTGCAGAGCTCACACCATATTTTAGCATTTCCACTTCTTGTCATCTTTGGAGGTTGTCTCGTGCTGCAAGCAAAACTGAGACTTGTAAATGAGGAGCCATTTCACTAGGTGACCTCTAAAGGTCATCTAGTCCAGCCACCCCCCTCGCCCCCCCCTGCAGCGTGCAGGGACCTTTTTGACTAGGTCAGGTTGCTCAGAGCCTCCTCAAGCCTGACCTTGAATCTTCCTAGGGATAGGGCCTCCACCACCTCTCCGGGTAATCTGTTCCAGCGCTTCACCACCCTCATAGTAAAGAACTTCTTCCTAATGTCTAATCTAAATATACCTTGCTCTAGTTTAAAACCATTGCCCCCTGTCCTATCACTACACAGCCTTGTCAACAGTCCCTCCCAGCTTTCCTGTAGGCCCCCTTCATGTACTGGAAGGTCACTAAATTTCCAGCTCTTAATGTTTTAGCACAAATAACTTCCTGAAAAAGAACATCAGGAATTTGCTCTGAGTTAAGGAATCACTTATCTGGGGAAAAAGAAAAAGCAGAACAAAGCCCCAAACCAAAGGGTTTAATCTGTCTATTGTAAAGGTTTGTTAGTTTAACTTACAGATCACCGTTCATGGTTGGTAACAGTTGGGCACACTGAAAAAAATAATTTCTATGTAAGACAAATCTGATGGTTAAAACCACACTGCAGATTCTGTTTTTACACTCTAATAATTTATCAGAAACTTGGTATATGAAGCACCATTTAATATAGCCTTATTTCTCTTCTGTGTAGCTGTCCCATGTTGATTATTAAGAGAAGTTGCTGTTGTGGGGTTAACAAAAAGGGTTTTATTAATTATTAAATTATGATTAAATTAAGGATTAATTGATGATTGAGTGATAAATCAATAGCAATAAAATTGTGATTAAACAATAATTGAATGGTAATTGAACAGTGCTTCGATGATTGACAATTATTTAAATGATTATTTAAATTAAGATTTAAACGGTGATTTTACGGTGGTCAGATACTCATATTCACTTCTAATCATTCAACTATAGCTGGATATATAAATGTAGTTAGCATACAATGTACTTTTAGACCTAGTATACAATGTTGCTTACCTCATTATAGGTACCAGATGTCAGGCAAGAGGCCTCTCCACCTCAAGGGTAACCTTGAGAGGTGTCACTGCCCAAGGGGAGATCCCAGCTGTGCAGCCCTCTGCCCTGCAGGAGAGCTCAGTGGACTCAGGGGGGCTACAGGCAGCTGTAGCATAGAGAGATGGACACATAGTAAACCCCCCTTTGGTGTATGTGTAGGAGTGTAGCCATTACAGTTTTAGTTTTGTCTAGTTCCGTGTACCAGTTCAGGCTGGTACTGTTTGCTCCTGATAAGATGCAGCCAAGAGTCCTTGGTTCATGTCCTTGCACATGGATCATGTCCTTGCACAATTCTCACTGTTTGCAGAGCAGGGCTGATTTCAGCCAGGCCTGCTTGTTGGTGATGCCTGAACCACTCTTCGCTCAGAGTGGGTGCACTCCTCAGAACAGCGCAGGGCTCCAGCTCCTTACTCTGCACGAGCAGCTCCTTGGAAGGATGCTCTCCTGCTGCTACCTGGTGTGCTGATCTCAAAGTTAGATCCCGCTTCAGCGTTGCAACAGTAACCTGCTTTGCCCAAGCAGGGCTGCCAAGCTGCTCTGTCACCTTGTTGTGCAGACGAAAGCATGAATTTTCCCATTCCTGC
>NW_009953515.1:100776-107826 GCF_000747805.2 Chaetura pelagica
TTCCTGCTGCAAATAAAATAATTAAACACCTGCTTGTGTGCTCTGTGGCATAACTGGACAGGACCAGCATGCAGCCATGGATGTACATCAGAAACTTTCGAGGTGTGCATGGCAGCTGATGGCTTGGGCAAGAGTGTGACATCCCAGCAGGTGAAGCAGTGAAGGTGCTGCGGAGGTGGCACTTAATATCTGCAGAGGGAGATGTCCTTAAGGTCCCTGGGGCTGGAGGAAATGAGCATCCCACATCAAAATGTGGCCCACAGCAAAGTTAACAGAGATCCTGCACATCACAGCATGGGGACAGGTCCCAGCACCTCCAGCACCCCAGCACTTCCAGAGCCATGGCAGCCCTAGAAGCAGCCCCTGGGACAGAGGCTGAGAGCTCCTCTGCACAGCACCAACCCTGGGACCCATCCGCAGGCTCATTCGGAGCAAGGTTGGTCAGGGGACAGAAAAGCCATCAACACTGCAGTTTCCCACCACAAGACCACTGGATTCATGAAAGTTTAAGCACCAGAGTCCTGCCTGGCTTTCCCTCAGAGACCACCAAAGCAGAACCCTTGCCTTTCAGCCCAGGAATTCCCCTATGAACCACTGCATTGGTCCAAGATGCTGCTCTTGGCAATACTTCTGGCTGGGTGGAATCCTGGGCTTCACATCAGCCTCTTCCCCTTCCATCAGCACTGATCAGTTGATTGAGAGAAGCAGTTCTGCTTGTATATTTCTGTAAGTTGGACTTCAAAAAAACTTGGTTCTCCACACAGGTGTGTGTAATCTGTATGGATTCAGGCCCTACTAACGTCAGTAACTGTTAGGTGGCTCTGTAGGCTTAGTTACTTTAATCTAAATAAAGGGTATCTACAGAGAAGCTTAACCTACACACAACAATAAAATTTCCTCTTGAAAATTAAGTGCTCTTGGTTTTTTTCTAACTTTTAATAAATTATCACAATTCAAAGCACTTGTGCTACACTCCATTCTTCACTAAACAAGTACAATAACTATCTTTTTTTTCTTCTGAAATTTTAAGAGGTTCCATTTACTAACAAATACTTCAATGCATTGTCACAATTAATCTTTAACACTAGCTTCAAAGATCACAGACACATCGAATCATTACTGAGTTTTGCCAATTTCATACTAAATTAGTTTCAAATGGAACGAAAACCAGCTTTCAACACTTCCTTTGGTGTGTTAGCATTATGTTCAGGTTGAGAAGACAGGCTTTGGGGTGGGATTTTAGGACAGCTTGCCATTTGCCTGGAGGTATAGCCAGAGGAAAGAGAATGTGAAATAACCACTGAGGTGCCTCCATTTACTTTCATGGGTATGCTTACACCAGAACTAGGGCTCTGTAACCTGGGTAAATTTTCTTAGCAAATGGACTAAGTACCATCAGTGTGTGGATAAGATAATCCAGATGGAATTCTACTGTGGAATAGCCTTTTTGAGCCGTTACCTTCCAAATAACACATTTACAAAACCTTTTAGAAGGCAAAATTACAACAAGGGCTGCATTATACCTTTTTAGGGAGTGGACATGTAAAAGCAGGCTTAGCCATGGTACATGTTGAAAGCACCACAGAGTTAAATCTGGCTACACAGGAGCTGCTTGTGTAGGCACTATGACCAAAATACCTCATCAGTGACTAGTAAATAAATTTTCAGTGACTGTGGTCACTTGAGATACTGCATTAAAAAACAAAACAAAACACAAGGTGAATGGGATTTCACTGATGGGTAGGAAGCATTGAGAGCCTGGTTGCATTCAAATTAACATGTCATAGTAGGTCTCGTTGGATAGATTGCTCTTGGCACCACAATGGCTTTTGATTAAGGTCTGTTGTGAATGAGGCAGTTTGTTCACTGGAAGAGACATTGACAATGGAGGTACTATTTGCTCACAGGGCAGTAGTAGACGATTGTCCACACTTGTAACATCTAAATGTTGTGCTAAGAAACAGGATAAAAATAAATGCCAGCCTCTGTCTTCTTCACTGTGCTGTCCTCAGGTGTTACGTTCAGTGGGTGTCCTGTTGGTTGGTGCAGTCACTGAGGTAGATCTTAATGAAGGTTTAGTTGTATGGGAAGATTTGAGCTGCTTGAAAAGGAGCAAAACCTGCAAGATTTTAAATAGACATAGTGTTGCAGTGCCTGGTGAGAGATGTGATCTAGCTCTGTGCCAGAAGGCAGGGTATGTCCTTCATGCTGCATCATTCTCTGCTCTTAGAGGCTGGAAAATATGTCAGAGAAACACCCATCCTTGCTGTGCTGTATTATGAGTGATCTGGTCTGGTCAGGAAGCCTTGGAAGAAACCTGGGGGAAGGTTCTTGACTTCTGAGTGATGTTTTTATTCTCTATTGCTTTCTAGAATGTGCCAGCTGTTCTTTACAGTTTGGATTATGTGTTTCCTTTTGGTACAGGTGTCAAATAGTTAATTTCAAAGTAACTGAAGAAAGTTCCCGTTTTCATAGAAGTTCTTCTAACATTATTATGGAAAGGGATAATAATAGGAGAGAAAGACAGACAGCTTGGTTGTTTCTTTCACTAGTAATATAGCAGCTTTTATTTGCTAACAGCACAAGACTTACAGGCTCCATTTAAGGACAATGTGCTGCAGATGTGTTGCTTGGGGACATGGGTTAGTGGCAGACCTGGCAGTGCCAGGTTAACAGTTGGACTCGATGGTCTTAAAAGTCTTTTCCAACCAAAATGATGCCACGATTTTATGTTTACACAGTTATTACCCACAGAGACTCCGGAAGACATACTTTAATGCAGAGCCTTCGCTAAGATATTCAGACATGTCCACAGGCTTTTTCGCTTCAGAAACGAGCAGCAGGGATACAGGATGAAGAACGCTGCCCTGTCTTCTTGGCGAGGTCTGGTGCTGTCTGAGGACTGCCTGCGTAGGGAAGCGGTGGGAAAGAAGCTTCTCTCTGCTGATTTAGAGCTCCTCCCAGAGGCTTAAGGCAAGAGTTGCACATCGTTCTGCACACGGAGCCCGTGGTCGCAGGGCTGGAATGCTGTTTGAGCCCCCGGTAACTGGGAAAAGCGACCATCTGCCTTAGCTGTTTTATGTTAGAACAGCTCCACTAAAGCCTGAGCAGCTGCCACTCGGCGGGTCTGACCAAGTCGAACTCCAGGCTTCGAGTTTTAAGCCAGCACAAAAAAAAGTGCTGAATATTTGCTGAATGGGTTACTCTGAGCCTTTGCAATAATTTGTAGCTAGATAGTAATCCTTGCAGAATCAATCCACAAGTTAATCCATATTTTTCTGATAATAGTATAATAGTATAATTTACTAATGAATGGTTTCCCACTATTGGTAAAATCCTACACTGCCTGTCTTTAATTTCAACACATTTTCTTTTTAGCCCAGTTTCCTCTTCCTCTAACTTGCTTTTATTCTCAAGGCATTCCTTGTGACTTGTTCTCACACTCCTCCTTTGGAGGACAATTACATTATGTTTATTTGTCTAAACAATATTATTGAAATTGACCTCAAAATTATCTTAACTTCACTACAAATTATTGCAACTGTTCTGAAACCACCCTAATGTTCTACACAATAATGTGACAGCTTTAAAACCTCCATCCCAGCTGCTTCAGAACACTGTAGCAATGATACTAAATGCATCCAACAAATTCAGATTTTATATTAACACTTCTCTACAAAGCAGAATTCATTCTGAAATTTGAGGTGTGGCCATCACCTCTCCTTGTAAAAATTATTTCATCTACACTCATGTAAGTGTAAAGATGGCAATTTGCTCCATATCTTAACTCATAAAATGCTTCATGGAATGCAGAAGGGCAGAAAGACCCAGGCCTCCAACAACCTGAGTTAATGCAGTGTTTGGAACTGGAGGCTGCACTGTGATTTCAGCTGCATTGCTAAAGGAAGGTCACAAAGACTGTCCCTTCTCCCTGACTTTGGGAGGAACTGATGCCTGCAAGCCACTGACTGTTTCTCAGAGGAAAAGGCACAAGGTTTTTGAAGTTTGTATGTTTTTATTCACTTGTGAGAACAGCACATCCCTTTGGCTAAATCTGCACAACTATGCAGCTCTTGTAAGCTGTTCTTAAATACCAGTTAGTCCTAACTTACACTTTGCTCATATGTATACATATTATCAACTCCAGAACTTTGAACATGAAGTTGTTCCCACGTTGAAGCAAGAATATAAATGAAAGCAAAGACACTGTTACGGTTTATTATCATTATTATTTTAAGAAATCTCCCTGCTATTTCAGTGAAGTAACTCCTGAATTGCAAGCTAAGAAAAATAATCCTGTAGTAGGAAATGGATGTCTCTTGGGCAAAGGTTAGTGACCGTGTGCAAGTTCTTCAGGCTGGTAAAGCTGCAAAGTGAAAACAGGTACCCCAGACTGGGCTCCAGAGTCTGTTTCTTCTACCACTTTTCTGCATTAGTTTACTCCTCCCTTGATCCCCTTTCAGCTCTATCAGATGAGTAAAAACTTCTGTCAGAGCCCTGAGCTCAGCAGGGGGGTGTTAGTGCAGCTGCAATACCAACTATGAAGAGCATGAATCCAGCCTAACTCTGTGCAAGGGTGCTGTACATTGCATACACCCTAACAGCTCAAACAATATTTTGAATATGGGTTGTTCTAGGGTGAGCACGTCCATGAATCCAGTCCACAGCAAAGTCCTCTACACCTTTCCAGCTGTGCAAAGAAACACACTGGTGGCCAGCAAAGACTTCTGCTCTCTTATTGGCAGTGAATTACACTAAACCCCCACTAAACCCCATCTCACCAGTTGATGGCAGAACTCAAATCTTTGGTTTGATACCGAAGTTATACTATGAAGCTCAATGAACTTCACTGCAATTCTATGAACTGAAGACTCATTTAAATAAAGGCATTTAAGTAAGTCAGTGCTAAGACCAGAAGCAAATTGCAACTATTTGTTCAACTATGCTGACCACAGAACTTCCTTTAGAGTATGCACAATCATATAATTAAAGCAAAAGAAGCAGCTGGCCCTCGCTCATTTAAATAACCAGAACCCACTCTGGTATTTCTAATCTGTCTGCTGTGAGACACTAGAATCTCTGCTATTAGCTTGTGCTACTGTTTCAGAGTGACAATTCCAACAGCTTAAAGCAGCTGGGTATATGTGACTGATGATGAAATCTGAGCATGAACTCCTTTGTCAGCTGTCAAATCTATTCTCCTGCACTCAGGACAAGCTGGAGGCCAAGTCACTTGCAGATGGCTTCCTGGAGTGCAACATTTTTACTGAGTGCTGGATCTCCAGAACATAGTGTGTTATACGATGTAAAGTGTTGCTTGCGGGGACACAGCTCTCCAGAGTAGATATCATCAGGCAGTTTCATTATGCTGCACCTAGATAGGAAAAGCAAGAGGATTTGTGCAGCTGGTGCTATGGAGTACACTTCTTTGGGATGACTACTTCAAAGGGCAAAGATGTGTTGGTCCTCTCAGCTGACAGCTCTAATTTTATTGTCTCCCACTCATGCCAGTCCTAGCCCAATGTGAGACTGATTGCAGAAATCACAGGATTGTTGCAACCTCGGTTGTCAGCTGAGACTTCCTGGGGGATGACCACAACAGGGAAGTCTACTAACAACACATCCCCCCATGCCCCCTGTGTCTGCACACACAGACCAGCCAGTGCTGCCTCTGTCTGCGGTAAGAATCCTCCATCCCACACCCCGGCCCCAGGGCCTCCACGTAGCACAGAAAACACTGACCTTTACTGGGAGAAGTCAGAGATGGCAGGTGGATTTCCATTCCTGTTGCAGACCTGCTGTTTCACCAGTCTTGGCTCTTTGCCCAGGAGATTTTAGGTCAGTCAGATTTTGCAGCAATCACTTTGGTATCTCAGTGTGAAGGAGTTTGTTCATGATTCAAAACGTAGTGACGCATGTTGGCCTTGGAAGTCTGTGCAGTTAGAAACAACAAAAAGAGGACATTCTTTTTTTTAAAGGAAATGAACCAAAGACTTTACGTCTCCAAGAGGAACATACTGAAATGGTCTTATGAGTATTGATGAAATACACACAATAATAAAGCAATTATATCAATTAATGAAAAATCTAAAGCTCTAAGAAAAGTAACTGGAGGTTTTAGGAATGCTCTGGCTTCTCATATATCCCCAGTCATCTACTATTCTGTGGTGTCATAAGAAAACATGGGCCTTCTCCTCCCACTCTCAAGTGACAAATACGACTTTGTTCTGACAAACTCTGTCTTGTGAACCTCTTTGGCCAAAGGTTTGGAAAAGAGTGTTATGAATGAATGTCTGATTTCATGTCCAAGTTAAGCTAAAAAGTCTTTTCTGTACCTGTAAAATCAGTAACAGGTATGCCAGAGCCAGGATTTCAGTGTTTAGTTACAAAAAAACCCTACCCAGTATCTCTTGTTTGCTAAACCCTGAGATCTTATCACTGACTGATGTGGTCAGCCGGTTCCAGCTGGACAGTGTGCAGGCAGGAGGATCTGCAGGCACCAGCTGGCGTGCAGGGATCCAAACCACCACCAACCTGGAGCCACCCTGGGCACACCCCCGGGTTCTGCCCTTTCCCTGAGCAGAGCAGAGCCCTGCCACCCTTCGAAGCAGCTTGCTCCTCCGAGACCTCCTGCTCGGCAGCAGGGCCAGCAAGCGGCCCTGATCGCTCTGTCTGCGGTTAAACAAGATGTCACTGCCCTTCCTTGCTCCGGCCTGAGCTCCCAGAGGTCGGCAGGTCTCCGGGCCGCTCCCTGGCTCTCCAGGATCCCTTCCAGCCCCGTGACACACACGCGTGTTCCCCCACACAACGCCCTGTGTGTCTCCAGCTCCCCTTCTCCTACCCAGGGACCCTCCTGGCATTAGATACGCGTTGCTTCGCTGCGTTAGGGCCGCAGCCGCACGCCCCGCTCCTGCGGGCCCCGCAGGACACCCCATGGCCCCGCGCTGCGGGACTGACGTTCACCAGCTCCCCCGGGACGCCCTGAACCCTGACAGCGTCCCCAGCGCTGGCGTCACCGCATCGATCCTCACCGGCTTACAACCGCCAGCC
>NW_009953515.1:108649-149503 GCF_000747805.2 Chaetura pelagica
CGGGCAGCCCCGCCGGCCTGCGGTGTGGGGGGGTCAGACAGAGCAGGGACGGAAGGGAGGTGTTAGAAGGTGTGTGAAGCTTGCGTTCGGTTGAAGTGACAGGTTTTAATAGCCTTGTTTTTCTGCTTCGGGTAGCAAGGTGATCTCTGCCGTGGTTGTGCCGCAGGCGCGCGGGCTCCGGCACAGCCGGAGGCTGCAGCAGAGGTGCAGGTACCTGCCCTGTGGTCCAGCCCTCCTGAGAGCAGCAGCTGTGGAGGCCTGTGGTGTCAGCATCTGGGTTAGATGCGTGTTGGGATTAGTCCCCGTGCGCCCGCTCAGCACATTGGCTGTGTTTCATAACATCCACACTGTTCCCGCTTATTTTTTAACTGGAGGTTGTACTTTGGTATTTGGTTTTCACCTCTAAAGCTGGCGTAGGTGTGAGAGAGGGGAAAAAGATCGGGAGGTCTGGGCTGCAGCATTCCTTACAGCAGGAAAGCTGGTCTGAAACAGAGGATCCTCTCTCCAAACAATCAGAATTGGATTAATATATCTGAACATGCCATATTGTTTCCTTTGTTCAGACTGGCTCGTTATCAATCCACCACACCGAAGGAGAGGAAGACCACCCTAGAGAAACATTAACACTGGAATGTTTATTTGGTGCTGCTTTCGTTAAAAGCAATTGTGCTCCATCAGAATGTCCTAATAAACTTCTGGGGATTGTTACTTCTTCAAAGAAAGTGAGAGGGATTTGAAGTGCATAGTGCAGCTGATTCCTGTGCTTTCCAGGATCCACCGTGCGTTTGAGGAGGGATTCAGAAAGTTCTCAGCTCTTTACTGATCCTGGCCTTCGTAAGGGAGAGAAGATTCCTGGAGAGGTTTTCAGCATATGAAGGAGTCTGATGACTTAGCAGTGCTCTGCAGGATATGTCATGCAGACTGCTGCTGAGCTGCAGGCTTTGGGACTTTCTAACTGAATTTGAGGCCATATTGCATTTGTAACTTGGCACCTTCCTTTCTCTCTTGCTCCCTTTAGTTAGAGAGTAATACACTCCCACTTGGACAGTATTCAGTGAAGTTTTTGTAGTAATGGTGGAAGAGCTGAAACAGTAATTGCAGAAACGATGGAAGAAATATTATTAATATTTAAATAGTAAGAACAGCAGTGAATCTCTTTTGGTAGTGTTTTCTGACATAGACTCTCACTGTAGGATGTCACCATGTAGTAGCTGGAAACTTTCTCCCTTGCTGGAGTGATGATCCACTTAGGATTCCTGGACAGGTATAAATTGAAGAGTGGTGTGGTCCCTTTCCTTCTGTTGAAACAATGAGAAGGTAGAGAGAAGTCTTAGCTTCCTGACTAGTCTGTTTGTGTGAGTAGGAGTTTCAGGGTTCTTACCTTCAGTGCTGCCTTAGGGAGCAGTTAGTTCAGAAGATTTCCTCTAGATATTTGGCACTTCCTTGCAGGAGTTGGGACTTTATACAGTTTTAGGGTCAGAACTCAAGAAGTTTGTAAAAGAGCATGATTAGGGTTTTTTGTTTGTTTTGGTGGTTTTTTTTTTTTTTCCCAGTCTTTTTGTGGAAAACTGTTCTGAAAAAGCCAGTTGAATTTAAAATGTTTTGTGGACACTGAATTTGCTTCCCCTGAGAGCTCGGCCAGTAAACTCTGGTATCAGCTAGTTGGAACTGACGAAATCTTGTCAGATACCCACTTGTACTTCTGCTTACAGACTGAAGCCAAGGGGGGGTGAAAGCTGGCTTCACCTACGTGGACAGTTCGATAGCTGTTGGGATTGCATGCAGCAATTTTTGTTGGAAGAATCTTTATTTCCAGAGCACAAATTCGGGATTTGCCTTGAAGTGACATGAGAAGTTAGGGCTTTTCCCCCACGGTGCAGATTTATTTTACAACAGTAGTAATCTCCTCATCAATTCCTCATCCTGGAAGGTCTCATTTCACCTATGTGTCTTGTGTATCTTTGAAACAGTTGAAGTGGCATTTAGCAGAAAGGAGCTTTAGGGGTGGCAAGACAGCACTCTGCAGAGGTAGTGCAACAGTAATGGCGTGAGTAGAGGGCTGATTCACAGTACTCCTATTTTGTTTCCCCTTCCCAGGCACCTCTGCAGTGTTCCTTCCCCCTTTGCATTAGTCTTTTGAAACAGACCAATACCGAGATGTCTTTTAATCCTGCCCACTGAAACTGAAACCAAGTTTCAGACCAAACCTTTGTACACACTTGCAGCACTCTCTGTATGCCAGACTTCTTGCAGCGCTGCTCTGTTATCAGTGGGAACTTGTTTCTGTGTGTTACACTGGATCTTTTTACTAACACTGAAAGCTAGTTCTTTGTTAGAACTAGTCCATGCTGCATATTTGTTAATGAACAGTCTAAGACTGCTAACGTAGGGGAAATGAGCAGCAAGTTTATACAGAGCTAGGAAGTAGGTTAAAGTTCAGAGTTTCTTTTTGAGGGAGGAGGGGGAAATAATCCAGGGCTTCATTTTTCAGCGTTCTGTAGCCTATAAATAAACTTCCCTGTGTTCTCAGGTTTTATACTGCTCATTTTCCTGCAGCAAAAAGAAAATTAGTCTCTGCTTTTTAACTAGGACACTCAGTGGTGAGTCTGCTGACACAGCATTCCCTTAACACTTACGCCTGCTTAATTATGATCTGGATTATGTTAACTGTAAGGCTAGATTGTGTGCCAGAGGCTGAATGAGGATGCTAGATACTTGTGCTTGTCTGAGTCCTCAAAAGCTGGCAAGATGAGCAGTGTTTTGATTGTTCCTTAAGCAGTGAGTAAACTACCTGTGTTAAAGTGAGGGAGAAGGTAGCATTTGGCTTTTTGGAGGGATGGACTGAGGGAGTTTAATACCCACATCTTGGAAATGGGCCCTAAACTTCCAGCTCACTTGGAGTTGGCTGAGGGAGCTGGGTCTCTTTAGCTTGGAGAAAAGGAGACTGAGGGGTGACCTCATCAATGTTTACAAATATGTAAGGGGTGAGTGTCAGGGGGATGGAGTTAGGCTTTTCTCAGTGATGACCAGTGATAGGACAAGGGGTAATGGGTGTAAATTGGAGCATAGGAGGTTCAAGGTGAATATCCGAAAAAATTTTTTTACTGTAAGAGTGACAGAGCACTGGAACAGACTGCCCAGGGAGGTTGTGGAGTCTCCCTCACTGGAGACATTCAAAACCCACCTGGATGAGTTCCTGTGTGATGTACTCTAGGTGACCCTGCTCTGGCAGGGGGGTTGGACTAGATGATCTCTCGAGGTCCCTTCCAGCCCCTAAGATTCTATGATTCTATGATTCTATGCTTTAAGACCTAAAGATTTGGTTTCACAAGCTTGATCTCTGAAGTAAACATTCCATTCCTTTATGTGCAAGGCAGCACTGCTGACAGGGTGAAACGGTCAGAATGCTTACGAGACCCTGTGAAAAATACAGATTATAGGAATATGCACTTTGTAACCTCTGCAGTGCACTGGAAGTGTAGCACACTATGGCTCTGAATAAATAAATATTTTAGCATTGCTGTCGAAGGTTTAAGCATTAGGAGAAAGCAGCAAAGCCTGCATTCCCAAGTCCTGTTTCTGTTCCAGGACAGAGAAGTTCTTGAGCTTTGTTAAAGTTGTGGTGGGCTCCCTGAAACTCTGGTTACAAAGCATTTGAAAAAATAATAAATCTCCTGCATGTATTACTGCATTTTCTTCCAGTGTGCAGTAACGGTGCCGTTTGTACTAGCAGGCTCATTGCTCAGACATCCCATTGTTAGTGGACTTCTCTTTAAAGATCCACTTGTCACCACGTGTAACTGTAACAGAGAAACGCAAAGATTCTTTGTGAAATCCCAGAGTGTTAGCACTGAAATCCTGACACTGCCTGCTTTTCAGCAATGCATTCCTACGTAGTCATTACAGGAACCTGTCATAGGTAGACTGAAGTGTTGTTATAGCAAGAGCTTTGCTTAATCAAACAAGAAACCTGCGATTGTTGAAACAGCAGTGGTACTCCTCAGGTCTGTGTGCATCCCGAAGTAATTGTAGCTAGATACATTATAAAACAAAACTCTGCTTGTTCTAGCGGTGGTGTGCAACTGTGTCCAAATGGGGGGAGTGTTTTGTGGAGTTTGTGTGTGTGATTTTTTTGTTGTTGTTGTCGTGTTTTGTTTTTTTTTTCCTCCAGGGTAAAAAACCTCCCATTTTTCTTAGCACTTTGGATATTTAATTTTTTTTCTACCAGGCAAATGTCTGTGTTACGTTTTTTCCTAAAGGGACTTGAATTATGCGTGGATTTACTTACTGGTGCAGACACCTAGGCTACTGTCATAGCCCTAAAAAAACCCCTGAAGCAGAATTGTTGCTGGTATTGGTCTGGTTCAACAAATGAAGATAAGAGCAGTTATGTTTTAAAAAAATAGTATTAGTGGTGTGAGAGAGATTGTTGCTTTTAGCTTGTTTAGTTGTGTTCATTTTCACCTTCATATTCTCCGGCAATTCTGAAGGGAGTAGAATAATGTGTTAAAGTGATGTCTACAACAGCTCTGGTGTCTCCAGATTCTCTCTTGGGTATAGCTGGAGGCTAAGCAGCACACCTTTTTCCTCTCCACAGTCTACATGAGATGATTTCCGCAAGTGTAAAACTACAGGATATGTCAGGATGCTTTCTCAGTTCCATTAATCTAAGTAAAATGTCAGCTTCTTGAAATTTTTCCAAGTCACACTGCTGCTTTTAAAAGGATCTGAAGTAGTGTGCTGGACCCACAGTCAATCAAGGGTGTGCTTTAAATAATACCTCAATTACTGAACAGTCATTTTCCAATATAACGTGTTACAATGTGACTAGGATGGTCTCTATGTTGGATACTCAGAAAGGTTACATCAACTTAAGACTTGAAATCCACATACACAATGCATATTTACATCTCCCATTTTTTTTTTTTTTTAAAGTTATTTTAAGTTACATACTCTTAATTCTTTTTGTGGAGATCTGCCTGAGACTTAAATACACTTTAAGTGTATTTTTTATTTAGTGGATTAACTTAGAAGAGAAAACAAGGAAGGAGGAGAGTACAGACACCTTTTTCTTCTGTCCCTTTGGGCTTGTCCATACTCTGTGTAATGATCTTCAGACAGTGTGGTCTGCAGGTTGCCACAGAGATGCTCACACACTGTACATCATTTCTGCACTCATCTTTTGTGGCTAGCAAACATCTCAGCTGTCATGGTGAAAGCTGAGCTTGCAGACCCATTGAGTACCGATCCAGTGAAGAATGTTGTCATACTCAAATTTTGCAAGTACTTTGTTAGAGTATCATGACATAAAATTTGTGTTGCCACAGAAATCTGAACCCTCTTGTGTTATATGTAGGGATACAGACTGTATGGAACAGCCATTACAGCCAAGGGTTCATTCTCTGCTCTGAAGGGCAAATGCTGCATGTGCAAAAAACAGCTTCCTTTTTATATATTTGGAAAATTATGACCTTGTCTAAATAAATTTGCCCCTCCTGTTATTTGTGGTTGGAATCTGTCTGCACTTTTGCTTCTCTGGGGGAGGGTGGATCTGGGAGAGAGAAAAGCTGAAATCAGACTTTCTGTGATGTGCTGATGTGCAATCTGTGAGTGAATTTGAGGCATACTCTGGTAAAAGAGAGAGCAAGGTGGCATGGTGCTAAATAGCTGCATGGATGTAACATGATGAGTAGAAAACCATACTGATCAGGAGGGAGTGTAGATTTAAAAATGATCAGCATTAGTTATGAGCCAAATTATCAGTGTTAACAGGATCGTACTAGTAGGCAGAGGAAGGGCTAAAATGGATGTTATTTGCCTAGCACACTCTACACAAGTCATGCAAACCCTTTGAGAAGGTTCCAGTAATGAGATGCATTTTTTTTTTTTTTTTTTTTTTCTCCCAACTGCCCAGCAGAATGATTTTAATATATTTCAGTCAGCTGAAACTCCTGGAATCCTAGGGCTGCACCCAGGATTGCACAAATAATAAAGAACGGGTGTCTGGATAATTGAAGAGGGGGAGTAGCTTGGGCTGGATCAGCTGCTGTTTTCCAAGGCTGGGATGAGCCTGTTCATGTGGGTGGCTGGTGGCTGTTACCATTAGGAACCTCCTAATCTGCACTTCTGTCTTCCTGAAGGCCACTGTGTGGAATCTCATTTCAGATGTGACCTCTGTGCAAGCATTTTCAAGGTTGTAGGGCAGAAGACCAAGTGCCGTCTTTGGAAAGTGCAATCAGCTGCTGCCATGGCCGTGTGGCATTGGCCATGGTCAATGCAGTGACCCTGCACCAGTCCCAGGCAGCTAGATATCAGCTGACCTGTCTGCCAGCCTGCTCATGTATTTAGATTTCAGTGCCTGCAAAACATGAATAAATATTCTGTGCTGCAATCACAAGTTAATCTGTATCTATTGCAGTGATTACTCAAAAGCTTTTTGGTGTACTCAGTCTGCAGAGTATTGCTCCCTTGCATATCTTTGATGGATCCCTACCTCAAAATCTTGCTGCTTTACATCCTGGACCTTTCTTTGTCACCATTTCTGCCACCTCTCCATCTCAATCTGACCTCTAGCTTTGTTGCTGTCTTCAACATATGTGAAATGTCATTTGTGCTGGAGTACTTTTAAAATCCCCCATAAATGTGTTCCATATAATTGTATTCCTTGAACAGTCAATGGGACTGTCAGGTGAGGTAAATTAATTCACTCTGTGGCCTTGCATTAACTGTTTTTAACAAATAATGGACTTTGTGCATCTCTTTGCACCAAACATTCTTCATGGCCTGTCAAAGGATATGCATCTCATACCTTGTTGTGAGGTGATTTTGTGTTTCAAAAACTGGGGCAAAGGAAGATAATGTTACTTGAATGAAGACAGGAAGAATGCTGTGGGAAAGCAACAACACATTTGGAAATCAAGCTTCTGATCTCTCTTCTAAAAAAATTATAATTGTGACAGGGAATGGTGCCAGAGACTGGAAGAGAACTGTCCTTAGTTAGCTTGCTCCTTGGCATGTGTTGGTTTAAGGCAGTTCTCCCTTGCCAGAGTTCAGGCCTTAAAAGTGTCCTAGGAGCCATTCCGCTAGGCATTGTGCATGCATGTAACGTTTTCTGGAGACTGGGAGGTGTTTCTTGAGATTGAGAGATGTTCCTAGAGTGAATTTTATCTCCACTATGCTAGGTGGTCTTGATATTTGGAATATTTCAGGGTGCTTTAACTTCTATAAGTGAACCCTAAAAGTCATAGGTCCTGGCGGAATGACCTGTCCAGTAAACCATAGGATAGCCATAAAAAACTACAATTATGTTTATAGTATTTTTTTGTTTGTTTGTTTGTTTGTTTTTGTTTGTTTGGTGGCAACCCTAATGAATCTTTTTGAAATCAGGAGAGTTCCTGATTTGTCTCTGAAAGTTGGAGTTTGTAATCTTAGTGTGTGACCTTCTGGCTCAAGTAAAATTGTTGTGTTGTCTGCTTTAGTTGAATTGATTTTGATTTTTAATATAAATGCCTGTTTGTTCAGCTTTAGACCAATACTACTTAAGAAGTGGGACCACAGTGTTGTGGTGATTCGGGGATCACAGAGGCTCAAAGGGCAGTCTTGAAGCAGCATAAAGAAGAGAATAGTGCAGACATTGAACTTGTAAAACACATGGTGTGTCAGGATTTTTCACAATTCTCTTATCTTCCCGCTGACCTTTTATCTCTGGGCTGGACCTCATGTGTGGGACAGACACGTTGTGGGAAATGTGATACATGTACTTTCTATGCAGAACTGATGTAATGAAAACAGCATTGATTTTTCTTTTGTGCCTTAGGAACACTAAGAGTCTTGGATAACCATGAGCAACCCTTTTATGCGGATTGTGGAGCCACTGGATCCTAAACAGCCTCTGAAGAAATTCTTTAATTTGACCAAATTGGAAGATGCAAGATACGGTATGTTCCTTGCGTGTGCAACACGAGGAGAGCACTTGTTAATGTTGATGAACAGAACCCCAAGAAACATTGCAACATTGGATGGGATTTGGTCTCTGGAGAGAACTATGAAGTTAGGAGATGGTTCTTGGGGAAAAAAAATTAGTAAAATTTAATTCTGGAAATTCAGGACTACAGAACTGCTAGCAGAATCACAGTATTGTTTTCTCACGTGCTGTGCACACAGCAGTTCTCTTTTTCTTGAGCAGATGCAGAGGACTAGGCAGGACTAAGAGCACAAGTTTTCTCATATACCACTACACTACTGTGAAAGGCTGCAAAGGGCCTATCACTGGTATGACTGAGTCATCCAGTAAGTTTGTTCAACTTTTAAAAGTGTGGTTGCCAGAAAATCCTTTCTGAGAAGGTTTTCCTTTAGTTCCTCTTACACTTGCTAAATGTGGCACTGGTAAAAATCCTGTGATCTGTGCCACTGACTTTGAAAGCTAGTATACATAGCTTAGAGCTGCCATCTTGGGTATTTTTCCTCTTTCAAAATGGAAACAGCTGATTGAGAATGTTTCAGGAAACAAGAGGAGAAACATTTTCTCTGGACATCAGCATTGCATATCCACTGCAGGCTCAGGTAGTGTGTAAATGAGAAGTCAGTTAATGTCAGACTTAGTGTGTGAAAAGCAGAGATGAGTCTTTAAGAAATGACCAAATACTTCTATGGTGTTACCAGTTGATCCATTCCAGGATTCCAAGAAAAACTGGTGCAATTCTCACTGCCCAGCAGAAAAATGGAATAACTAAGCTACAGAAGAGCAGGGCGGGGGGGTTGGAGTTTTAAGAAAGCCAAAAGCAACAACAATGAAAACCAATAAAACCCCCCCCAAAAAAACACAACCAAAATTATTCGGAATGACTGTGTCCTGAATAGTAGTTGGGATTTTTTTATGATAGCAGTAATGAGGTCTCACTGTGACTAAGTGGCTTTTATGTCCTGGGTTTCCTGTGTATAAAGTTAGGACAAACTTCTCAAAATATTTTTGAATGTAAATATTCTCAGAAGAAATCAAACAGCTATTATTACAGTGGATTGGGGGAGAAGGAGAGAGAGAGGAAGAGAGACTTATTTTCCCTTCTCACCCATTGCTTGTAGTAAAGCTGTCATCTTCTCTAAGTATTTCAATCTTAAAGTAAAGGAAGATTAGCAGATGCACAGTCTTACTGCCTTTCAGCTTCCTTCTCCATCTCTGAAGAGGAAGAAGCTACTTAGACCACTGCAGCTATGCTTTTCAACATGTCGGGTAGAAAATTGTTTTTCTAGTACTGTGTTCAGTGACAAGGGTGAGAGGAAACTGCAGAGGACCAATGTAAGCACACCATGTTTTCAAAACAGTATTGCTGGGGAGATTGGGAGAGCTGTGGATAAGAGCCCTTTCAGCAAAGGTGTCTGTTGTGTCAAGGGACTGAGATGATAAATCTGCTCAAAGAGTTGGGTGGAGCAGGTCAGTTAGTACTGACTAAGCTGGAGGCTAGATAAGGGTATCTGATAATTTGGGATAAAGCCTTGTGAGAAGATTGGGACAGCACTTGAGGACCTGTCTGTCCCAGGTGTGAAACTCTGCAGTTGCTGATGTATGTCCTAAGGTAAAAACTGGAATTTGTTTCTTGCCTCTAACCCACGCAGCACGCCTGCCTTTTTCCATTCGAGTCCTCTTGGAAGCAGCAGTCCGTAACTGCGATGAGTTCCTGGTGAAGAAGGGAGATGTTGAGAATATTCTCAACTGGAAAGTGGTGCAACACAAGAACGTTGAAGTGCCATTTAAGCCTGCAAGAGTTATACTGCAAGACTTCACGTGAGTCTGATGTTCTCCAAAGGAAGAGGGGCTCTTGAAAGTGCAGCAATGCTCAGCTCGGGGTGGAGGGGTGAGCTGAGGGAAAGAATAGCAGCAAAATGTTTGGAGACAACATTTCCAGCTTTCCTGGGTGTCATGCTGCAGACAGCACTTGGAGAGGGAAACACTCATGAGTGAACTCATGAACTCTTCAAAACAGAGGGGAAGAAAATGGGATGATAAATTGCATCTGAATGAGGGAAATGAGGAAACATTGAAAAAAGGAATGTCTTCTTTACCCTAGAAATGCAACTTGAGATTCCTACCTAATGGGCTCTGAAAGCTGGTCCTTGCAGTGTGGTTAGTTCCCATGTGTCAGTATTTAACAGCCCCTAGTGGATTAATGAAGTCAATTTTCAGGTGGAACAGTATCTTCTGACTTGATAAAACCTTTGACTTGTAAGTCCATTGTCCTTTGTACCCTTGTCCTCTGCCTTTGTTCATCTTAGTTCATCTGTGGTAAGCCCCATTCTGCTAAGAGGTCCATTCATTTTTCTTTCTCCGAATAGTAGTGTCTTAGCTGTCATACCTTCTGTTTTGCATTTTCCCAGAGGTTGGCCAGATGCTGGAGACCCAGTATGGCTCAACTAATAAAGACATTGGGAGAAATTGGCACAGTCTTAATTGAAAAAAGCACTGATTCCTACGTATTTTTTTACCCACTGGTTGTTGTTAAGCTATTAAAAACCCGGAGCACAGAGGAAGCCAATCTTCCAAGCAAATGTTTTTCCATTTGTTATTGCACTTCTTTCTTGCCCCCTGCTCATCTGCTGAGGTTTATAAATTTGCTGGTAAGTCTGCAGAGCAGCTGCATTCATGAAAAATGAGATCTTGAAAATGAGATCCCTGAGTAGGATATCCTGGAAAAGATAGGTTTGACAACTTCCCCAAACCTGTTCAACAATTACATTCACATGTTCTGATTAGAATGATACAGTTTTCTAGATCTGGTCATTCTGTAATTATCATGAGTTCTTAGAAGACCGTAGATGGATGTCCAGTCTGTTCCTTTTAAATTGTATAGTATTTGTAAGCTGGCAGAATAACTCTTCCACTCTCATCCTCCCAGCCCTGCTCTCCCCCAAGCCATCTAGGTAGCATAGCATAACATAACATTGCATTTGCTGTTTTCCTTGGAATATGCATATCCTGGGAAAACAAATTGCTTCAAACTGCTGAAAACCAGTTAATCATGTCAATTTAGATAATATGAACCCTTATTTAAACACTCAGGATTTTCAAGGTGAAATTCAGTGGGAATTGCAAAGCCTTTTCCATTCTTCCTACATTGTTTCTGATGTATTTTAAAATTGTAATAGCTTCCTTATAATCAGAGGTGAGAACATAAACTCTCTCTGCTTTGGGCTACTCTCTCAGAAACGTAGTGTTCCCAGTGAGTTTCTGAAAGATTCTGGATCCTTACATGCTCATCACAGACATTTTTGTCTCAGCAGCCAGCCAAGTCAGATGGGCTGGTATGCAAGAGTTTCCTAATCAGATGGAAAACTGCTTGGTTGTACATACCTCTGTAGAAGCTGAGAATGTATGTGCTGAGAAGCACCAGGGACTTTGTTAAAATAAATATGCAAACGTGATGTATTAGGTAAGACGAGTGTTGAAGTGCTAGACTGCTCCTGGTTTACTGAGCTAAACTTGGGTTGGAAGTGGAGGATGGACAGAAGAATCTCACATGCAGTACTTTTGACTCTGAATAGCTTACTTAACCTCACATAGGAAGGAAGACTTAATTTAGGGATTTAAACATCATTTTTTTATTATGAGGCATACAAACATAGAGAAAAAGGCTGGTTTGTGTTTTTTCTAACTCACTGGGAGTTCAAGGGCTTGCAGGATTGTCACATGGTATGCGAGAAGGGAGAAATGTGCATTTTGGCCCATAGCCTGGAATGTGCCATTTTAATGTAATTTGTGATATAAGGTCTTTTGTCAGTGCTAAGTTCAAGAATTGGTTAGCAAAGATTAATGGTACACCTTATTTCTACCTTTCATACTTGTCCAGTGATCTGTCAGGGTGGTTAAATCCACCTCAGAAAATACAGTTATTCTGCACAGGTCTGTTGCAGTCACATCCTTTGTAATTTACTGCTGATAGGTGATGCCTACCAGCTCTGCCAGTTTCAGTTGAAGTATGGAAGGTACCAAACAGCTCTAATTATGGAAGAGATTCTCCTGTGCTTTGTAGAAGTTGGCAGAGATGACCCTTGCCTTAAAATCAGCTAACTAAACATAGCAAAGAATGAAAGAGAGGACATTGTCATTCCCAACCCCTTGTTTTTTAAACAGTTTGGGGAGGAGAGGAACAGAGCAAGGGAAAACAGTTCAAGGTCCCAAAGGAATGTTGACTAGGGCTAATTTTCCAGATTCCTCAGCCAAGCACATTAAGCTGCCTCTGTTACTTGATGAATTCTGGTTTTAACTTTTAATTCTCAAAGTGCTCAGGATATAGATACAGTTCTGTGCCTTCTGCTCTCCTGACTTTGTCTTCCCAAGGGTCCTGCCTCTGCCGTAGAGTAACGATCCCAAGTCTGAGGGTGCGGCTGTGGTTTGTGTTGTGTGGGACAGTGGGAGCGTCTGTTCTGCTTCTCAGGGTCTCAGTTGTGTTTGTCTGGTTGTTTGTTTTAATTTCCAAATTGTTCCACCTTGCCTGTTTCTCTTCCATTTTAGTGGGGTACCTGCTGTGGTTGACTTTGCTGCAATGCGTGATGCTGTGAAGAAGCTTGGTGGGGACCCTGAAAAAATCAATCCTATCTGTCCTGCTGATCTTGTGATAGATCACTCCATCCAGGTGGATTTTAACAGGCGGTAAGGATACAAAGTAACTCTTCTTAGTGGTAGTAAGCTGGGTCCAGATCCTGGTAATAAAGGTAGTTCCATTGCTGATATTCTTAGCCTTTGGACTATAACAGCCTATCCTCTAAGCAGTTCAACTGTTGTGTGTGAATTAGATGGGGGATTTTTATTATTATTATTTTTTTTTCTCTGTGGTGCATCTCTCAGCAGCACCAGCCTGGACTAAATGTTAGTAGAAACAGGCTCAATCCAGACCTGTGGTGATCATAATTTTCCATAATAACACTGCATTATTATTAGTTGCTTAGAAATAGCTTTTTCCACATGCAGTTTTTTGACCCTGTAGGACTTTTTGGAAGGGACAAGCGAGAATGTCTCCTTTCTTTCTTACTCACATAAGAATAGATCTGCCCTAGCCCAGCAGCAAGGAACTAATTTGCTAGTTCAGTGCCTCCTTGCAGAAGAGCACAAGACACTAATTAATATGGCCCCCATAAGTACAGAAAAGAAACATAACGTTATTCAATCCTCAGCATGCTACAAAAACACGAGAGCTCTCTAGACCCACAGTGAAAGAAAAGACTGCTGCAGAGGGGTCTGTCTGCCCTCCGTCTATCTTCGGCTACTCAACTGCTCCTCCTAACAGATCCTGCAATTACATGTTTCTCAGTGGTTTCCTTCCTTCTTCCAAACTCCTGAAGTTTTTTGGTCTGCAGTTACCTTGTCTGCTGAAATGCGTTTATTGTCCTCTGCGGGAGATAGTTTTGAAGCTGGCCACTTAAGTTTACAGCATTGCAGAGAAGAAAATGTCTAGGAAAATTTAATGTTCTGGTTTGGTTTGGTGAGTCTTTTGGTAGCAGGGGAAGGGCCCCAGAGTGGCTCCAGTATGAGGCTGAGAAGCTCCCCCTGCTCCAAAACCAGCCAGGAAGCTGTTTTAGAGACAAGAGATGTGCCTCTGTGATTGACATAGGGAAGCACTGAGATAAGAGCTGAGCAGAGAAGGACTTGAGGGAGAAGAGCTGTGCTGGAGAAGAACCGTGTTTGGTGAAGGAGAGAGAGCAGTGCTGGTGGTTGGCGACAAAGAAGGGGAAGAAGGTGCCCAAGCTGAAGTTTCCCTGCAGCCCATGGCGAGATGGCAGCTGTGCCCCTGCACTCATGGAGCAACATGAGTGGTGGAACATTCCCTGAAGGTGCTAACTTGGCCAGTGGACTTGGATTTTGTGGCCAGAGGATTTCTTGCCAGTGGACTCTGATTGCGCAGCTTTGGAAGACCCTGGTGCCAGGGGAGTTTGTTCGCAAAGCTGCCGTGACTCAGTGGGAAGCCCAGGCTGGAGCAGCTTCGGACCTCGTGGGAAGGACTCACAAAGGAGACTTTTGTGGAGGACTGTCCCATGGGAGGGACCCCATGGGGAAGCAGGGAAGGACTGTAAGGAATCCTTCTTCCTGAGGAGGAAGGAGCAGCAGGAACCACCAGCTTGTGAACTGACTCTAAGCCCCATCCCCTGTCCCCCCGAGCTGCTGGGGGGCAGCAGGGAGAGAAACTGGGAACAAAGTGATTTGGGCCCATTGATTGAGTGGCCATGGGACTGTTCCTAATTTAAAGAACATAAAGAGTGAATTCCCAGTTCCAAAATGTAGAAGCTTTAGAAATGTATTTGAAACTTGCCTCACAGAAGAATGTTGCCAGAGATTTTCAAATATAACTTTTTTCCTACCTTTTTTTAACTGTCGACTAGTAAGGATAAAAATGCTCACTATGCTGTTTCTAGTTGGCAGGGGAGAAAAACAGACAAAAATTTTTACTTACGTAACTGTTGAACATCAGCTGCCTTTAACTTTTTTTTTCTAGAGTTTCTGTATCTGTTCGTAACATAATACTAAGGAGTTTAGAAACAGAACATTAAAAATAATCATCTGAAGACTAATTTCTGGGGTAATGGGGATTCTAGCACTAATATATTAAACTAGAAACCTACCTTTTTTAGTTTGCATCATGTAGGTTTTTTAAGATATCTGAGAAATCATGCATTCCTTTGTGAACAGGGTATTATTTCATCTTTACCATAGGACAAAATTAACTATTATGATTCTTTTTCTTTATTATTTTAATAACATTCATTCTATGTTATCAGTAGTATCCAGGACTTCTTTTAGAGAATTTTTTGCTAATAATTACTTTTTGTCACAGCCTTATTTTATTTCTATTAGGCTCATGTATATATGGAGAGAACACTGACCAGCCCTGCACTGCAGTCCTTTCAAACTCTTCAGGCCTAGGTTAAGCAGCTGATTCAAGTGAAAAGTTTGTTAGCTCTGTCTGCCTTGAAACGCAGGGGCTTCAGCCAGCATGGTATTGTCAGTCATAAACTCTTTCAGCTGAAGTTGCAGGGCAGTTTTGTTCCCATTCCCTCTACTGCTTTGCTGATTGCTTCTGATTTAGATATTGGAAATTCTGTATTGCTGTAGCATGGGGTATAATTTTTCCCAGGTACATATATATATAATATGCAGATTAGCACTCACATTTGAACCAGGCTTCAGGTGTTATCTCTTAAGAATTCTTAAATCCTTTTCACTGGTTGCCTGTAGTTCACAGTTGCAGTGAGATTAAAAAGATGAGATTGATCAGCATTAACATTAGCTAATAACTCTTATTTTCTTTCAACCTTTGGGTTTTTCTGACCAAATATGAATTTCGGGTGGATACTTTTGATTCTGACAGCTGATGATTTTCATTTGCAGATCAGACAGCTTGCAAAAAAATCAGGACCTGGAATTTGAAAGGAACAAAGAAAGGTTTGAGTTCTTAAAGGTACCTAAAGAATTGATCCTATTTGCATGGGGAAAAGTGCAATGACGAGAATTTCTTCCAGTACTGATGTGCATTGAATTTTTTTTACTCCAATTCCTTCTATTTCAGTGGGGCTCTCAAGCTTTTAAAAACATGAGGATTATTCCACCAGGCTCTGGAATCATCCACCAAGTAAATCTGGAGTACTTGGCAAGAGTGGTGATGGATCAGGATGGCTACTACTACCCAGACAGCGTGGTGGGCACTGACTCACACACCACCATGATCGATGGCTTGGGAGTGCTTGGCTGGGGTATGTGCAGCAGTGTTTCATGTCAGGTCTTTTGGCTGGCTAAGCTGTGTTTCAGGCTCTGATGAGCTGACCCTGGCTGGCAGGTTAGCCCCCACCCAGTTGCTCACTCACTTCTCCTGCCAGCACAATGGGGGAAGAGAGGCAACATTCAAGTAAATGCTCATGGATCGAGACAAGGACAGTTTATAAGTCAAGGGCAGGGGTAGAGGAAAGAAAATAGGAGTGAGTGATGCAAAGAAAATCCATCACCACCTCAGCAGCACACCAAGGCCCAGCTAGTCCTTGGGCAACAGCTACTTTATAAAAACTCCCTACACCCCCACCTCCCATTTTTAATGCTGAACTTGATGTCAGATGGCATAGACTATCTCTGGTCAGTTTGGGTCAGCTCAGTATTAATTAAACTAAGCGGAAGTAGAAGGAGGTTTGAAAGTGGAAGATAAACCTGTGAGGGACTTTCCACTGGCAAAGTTATAAAACTGCTGCCTAATGTCAAATTCCTAGTAAATATCATGGGTTTTTTAGAGTTCATATGGCTATGACATCTCAATACTTTATTAAATTAACTAAATGAAGTGGTCACTTGAATTGCATTGCTCTAATTCTATTGTGCTTCCACAAAGGTTCCCACCTGCATGTGCCCAACCCATGTTGAAATTTAGTAGATATAAGGAGGATATTTCTGTCTTTAACAAGTAGCTTTTCTGTTAGTATTCTTTAGATCAGCTTATACTCTTGACTCTTGATAATCTTTCCTTCCTTCAAAATAACTTTTTAAGTTTTTGTTTGATGACCAGTTGTCACGACCCAGGTAGGGCAACCCAGGGAGATTCAGATTGGACCCACATGCTTTCTAAACTCCTTCTCGGAAAGGAGCCTCGTGTGGCTGGATCCAACCTTTGTCTCAGACCTGGCCCTTCCAGGGAGAGTGATTAAACTGTCACAGTCTCACGGCCAACTGTCCAATATCCCTTAATTATATTAAGGTGAAACGACACACCAGGTCTGTATCTGAATTAGGTTTAATTAAAACTACAGAAGGAATGTGGATACTTCAATTATTATTTTAGGCTGCATAATCATAAATGCTGACGTTTAGATCACAAGAGCACAATACATACATGTTTAAACTGCATAACCTGAGAAAAATATTGTGGTTAGGCCTTGCATTACTTAATGATTTTAGGAAGACGGAAAGAGTACGAGAATAAAAGTTTAGAGAGATAGAGAACAGCAAATCACCAGCGCTGGATCCAGTGTTGGGCCAGCCAGTGGGGAGAGTTGGTGTCAGGGAGGCTCCCAAAGCCCACTATAGCAGCTCCCCATTTCCTAGGCCTAGTTTTCTTGTTTCACAAGGATGAGCAAGCATGATTGAGCCGTAGGACTGAGGAGCTGGAGTGGACCTCCCCAGCCCTCCCACCTCTTGATCTTTGTCCTTATCTCAATTGCTGTACATGCAGGCCATCATCTTTGTCTCCATCCTCTCAGGCAGGCCTTTTGGGATGGAAAGGAGACTTTGTTTGAGGGGTTACAATGGGGTTTAGAAACCAATTCAAGCAAGCACGGGTCCTGAGGTCTACTCTCTCACACGAATAGTCATGGTCTACATACCTGTCACTTAAAGTGCACCATTTTCAATTCTGTGTTGGACATTCTTTCTTTATGCATTGTATATTTAAGTTGCTAAATAAAACTATTACATCTGCTCCTGTAAAAACCAAGCATCCTCAGAGTAAGTTGCCCAGTATCCTATCTAATAGCTGAGGAACAAGGATGAAAGTACAAAATGGAAGAAACTAAAAAGCCCTACCTTACAGAAACTAAAGCAAGATGAGTGTCCTGTAGGAGAAGGCTAAGACTTCTGGATGTCTGCTTTCTCCTTCCACACCTTAGATCAAGTGATCATCAGTCAGTTGTACTTCATGGGTTTATCACTGGCACGTTACTGTCTCTGAACACTCCTGTTGTATGCAGGTGTTGGTGGCATTGAAGCAGAAGCAGTGATGTTGGGCCAGCCAATCAGCATGGTGCTTCCTGAAGTGGTTGGCTATAAGCTGCTAGGAAACCCTCAGCCACTGGTAACATCCACTGACATCGTGCTCACCATTACCAAGGTAATGAACATGCCTGATGTTTTGCCATTGCTGCTGGAAGCCACGCTTACTCTGTATGACAGAGCTGCTGTGCTGTTTCACCATCTTCCTGGGTTTGCTGTCTCAATCTCACACTGTTTTCTTCTTAAAACATCATGTTTAGAAAAATACAGTTGTTCTAAAATACATTCTAGTTTAAATTAGAGGAAGAAACAAGTTTAAGAGGACTATATCCCTGTGTTGTACCTTATTATTGAAGCTTTCATCTTTGTATCCTCATCTTTGTGATTTAGTTTACCAAAGCCTTCTGGTTTCAAATGGCTATAGGTACCTTCAAGAAAGATTTCACTGAATTCAAAAGCTAGATTTCATAATGTACATGCTCAGATTGGTTGACATCTAGCAATGACTCAGACACTGTGTTTTTATAACAGCACCTTCGCCAAGTTGGAGTTGTGGGTAAATTCGTGGAGTTTTTTGGTCCTGGTGTAGCCCAGCTGTCAATTGCTGACCGAGCCACCATTGCCAATATGTGTCCAGAGTATGGAGCAACAGCTGCTTATTTCCCAGTGGATGATATTAGCATTGGTTACCTGTTACAAACTGGTGAGTATAAGAAGAGACCACGAGTTAAAGGTGTAACGGAAAGCAAGGACTCCAGGTCTATAGTCAGCAATGGGGTTGAATCAGGTGATGCCTTCTGAGCTTGAGTGGTTTTTTTTTTAATCTACTCCTGCTTATTCAGGCAGTTTCTTGCTCTTAGGGTCCATGTTTAGAAAGACTTGAGGTTTAGACCATTTCACAGCTGTCTTTGTAGTGCTGCCCAAAACTAGCTTGTCTGGGTGACAGAAGCAGGAACCCGAGTTTTTGGTCTGCAGAAGCCACCAAGTCTGCTAACTAGCTTTGTTTCTAGTGAGTCTCTAATATTTGTGCTGAAAGGGTCTCATAGTGCAATGTAAAGTGCAAACAGTGAAATCACCTAATATGTATTCTTTTCTTTTTCTGTCACATAGTAGTTCCTCAGTTTCATTTGCATTTTGCTTTTCCTATATCTGGCTTTCTTAGGCCGTGATAAGGAGAAAGTTATGTGCACAAAAAAGTATCTTGAGGCTGTGGAAATGCTAAGAGATTTCAAGAACTCCTCCCAGGATCCAGACTTCACACAGGTTAGAAACTGTCTTATGGCTCCTTGCTTTTTGCCCTGCCCTATTGTAGTATGACAATTGTCTGTTTTTCACTGGAACTAAGAAAGAATCTAGGGACTCCTTATCCTTTGGCTTGGTCTACACAGCTGTCCTAACTTAGGTCCCAATGGAATGAGTCAGCTGGCTCTCCAGGTGTGAAAACTTTGTCAGATTGACTCAGTTGAGCTGTAGCTGGTATGGATTCTACAGTTCTATCTTGTGTGAGCCTTGTCCCAGTTCGACCCTTCTGTTCAGCAAATTATTTTACTGTGGGAATCGGGACACTTAGAAAATCTGTGTGGTAACTGCAGACCACACAAGCTGTTTTCTGTGCAAGAAAGTCAAGATCTTTCTCTGTGTCTAGAAAACTCAAGAACATTCCTGATTTTCTCTACAGTAAGAGAGTAAATTACATTTGCATGTTTATTCATAAACCTTAGTAAATGTGCGAAGATGCAGCACACAATAAAACAAAGCTTACACATGAGTAAGGAATAGGAAACTATAGTATTTTCTTATTTATAATAGGCTGAATGTTTTTTCTCAAAGCCAAGATGAAGAAACTGCTTTGGTTTATGCCAGTATGAATTTCTTCACATCATTGTTTTCTGAAAAGGACCCTGCTGCTAGCATGTCAAAGGATACATAATTTGTATTGTTTAGAAGCTTAGTCACACACTGGGTTTTCAGCTGGGTTTTGAGAGCTGTACCTGGGAGCTGGCAGGGTCTAAAAATGGAATTGTTGCTTTCCTTCTGATCTTTCCCTTCTCATATGTCTTTGATAATTTCTGTAAACAAGCAAAGATGTGCAGACTTAGCTTTGGATCCACAGCAGAGATAAGCATACTTGTGGCTGAACTGGCTTCAACTTGTCATGCAGTGCTGAACCATACTTTGTTCCTCTTACTGAGCAGGTTGTTGAGTTGGATCTCCACACTGTTGTGCCTTGCTGCAGTGGACCAAAAAGGCCTCAGGACAAAGTTGCTGTGTCAGATATGAAGAAGGACTTTGAGGCTTGTCTAGGAGCCAAGGTAGGGACTAGGAACGTTTGGTCTTAAAAACTAATGTGTGCTTCTAAAAGTTGTCTAGTGTTTAGGAACTACATTCTGGGGTCGACTTGTGTGTTGTTTGTTTGCCTGTTTTCTGAAAATTAAAGGAGCCTGTTTGAATGCAGTTTAGAAGGTGGCATCAATGTTGGGTAGTTTAAAATCGGGGTGGTGTTTCTCTCACATGAAGGTGTTCATGTCCTATTGAAGCAGTAGTTCTTTCTAATTTTAGATCAGTCCTAGGCCGAACATGGTTTCAACATACACTGAGGATTTCTGAACTAGCCGTGATTGGTGGCATTAGTAGAGTGGACCAAGCAGCTGCTGCACTGTAGCCCTGTGCTAGCTACCCATCTCTTCAGATTTCCAAACCAAATCAGATTGTGCTGTGAGCTCCACAAAGTAGTTTTATGTTCAATACTGAGTCTGTTCAGCAGATCAGAATAGAATTGTCCTCATAACTCTTTGCTGTTGGAAGTAAAGGTAGGAAAAAACCCACTTTTTTTATATCATCCACTCAGAAATGGTCATAGAAAGAGCAGCAAGATTTTAATTTGAATTAATATGCCCAGACAATTAAGTTTCCAAAATCAGTTTGAATCCCTACCTGATATGGTAATCACCCTCATTAAACAACTGCAGCAATACCCAATAATTCTTGTTGTGTCACGTGTCCAAAACTCCATTAAATGACCTCATGCTTTCAGATCTCTTAAGTGTAATTTTTCATGATGTGAATGGTGCCTTCTTGCTCCTTTTTTTTTTTTTTTCAGCTTCCAGGCTTTTGCCTCAAGTCAGCTCTTGACTGTATGAGCATAAGTTTGAGCTGTTTGATATTCATGGCTTAAAAGTCTTACATGTTACGACTAAAATCTCAGGAGTAGGTTGTGTAACAAGACTATATGTGGTCAGGAATCTGGAGCATATGGGAACAAAAAGTGTCTGGGCAGTATGAAGAAGAGTATATTCGTAGAAAACACAAATACATTTTGCTGAAAATCCTGCCTCTTTTATCATTAAACAGAGAATAGAATAGACCTCAGAAAAATAATTTTAATCTGCCACCTTGACTGATCAGAGACACAGGCCTTCATCACCAGACCTTGAAGTGCAGGCATGGGTGTGACTGACAGATGCTTCTCATTTGTGAAATTCCCAGTCCATAGTAATTTCCAGTAAAAATATTTATATTAACCACATCCTTTTTCTTCTTACTTTCTCCTCTTACAGCAAGGATTCAAGGGATTCCAAATTGCCCCAGACCGACACAACAGTATAGTCAAATTTAGTTTTGAGGGCTGTGACTTTGAGCTTGCTCATGGTTCAGTGGTGATTGCTGCCATCACAAGCTGTACAAACACCAGTAACCCCTCAGTTATGCTGGGAGCAGGTAAGTGTATTTGCTTCATGTGCAGTAGTTTCTCTATGGGTTTGGCTGTGTGTCCTAAAGACAATACAGCACTGATTAATTTCTCCGTGTGCAGTGCTAGTTTTGTCATTTGGAGTGCTAAAACTGAGCTTAGTCCCTAAGGGTGGCAGAAGTAATTCTGAAAATGGTAGCTAGAGAAGTGGGTTGAAGAAAATGTAATTTTCCTGCCCTGTCTTCTGTACAGGGCAAGCTGGAACTGAATTAACCAGCACTTGTGACAGTGGTTCAAATGCACAGAAGCTGTTATGTAGAGCTGAGAAGAGGCTCAGAGCCACAAGAGAAGGGACAGTGAAGAATGGTCTATGGGCTTAAGTCTGATCTGGCAGAAGAGTACAGAACACATGCTTAGCTAGTTGTTACAGCAAGAGTCTGAAGGCATCTGTGGCATGTGTGCCCCTTCCCAGGCACATAACAACTTTTACTTCCTAGCAACAGCAACAAAAGCAATCATAAGCCAGGATGTGGGATGAAAAGGGAAGTGGAGGAGAGACTTGCTGTATTTCTTATTCCTTTGGAAGCAGCAGGATTGAAAAAAGTCTCCTAGTGCACTTGCCTTTCACAGGACATCCATATCAGCATAATTATTTCCTCAAGTCCATCTGATCACAGAAATAGAGCTGGATTTCTTCTAAGGATCAAGAAGTTCCCTTTGCTCTAGGGATCTGTATCTCTCAATTGTGCCACTTGGAGTAGGGTACAGTTTCCTTGAGTGTTTGGCTCTCAGGCTCATGGCATCCATTTTTAACCCTTCCTGTGGCTTATTATTACATTTTGTTGCTGGAAATGGAGCCTTTTCTGTTTTCCAGCCATTAAATCATACCTCTGTTAACCAGTTGATATACCAAGCTGTCTGCTTCCAGGAAAAACTGCAGCTATCCTTTGCATTTTTCAGGATTGCTTGCTAAGAAAGCTGTTGAAGCTGGTTTGACCGTGAAGCCGTACATTAAAACCAGCCTGTCCCCAGGAAGTGGGGTTGTCACTTATTACCTGAGGGAGAGTGGAGTTATGGGTTACCTTTCCCAGCTTGGGTAAGAGTGGTTTTCCTGCTGTTCTTACTGTGGCTGCTCAACTAGAATTGCTAACAGCAAGCAGTGCCCTAGAGTATCTCTATACAACTTAAAAGATATGGCACGTGCCCTACAGCGTGAGTGAATACACTGCTGCTATACTGGCTGACTGCTAGTGAGGAAGGCCTGTTGCCAGCTCTAGCGTCTGGAAGACTCATGTTCTTAAGCAGGAAAATGGGATATTTTTCAAGATTTTTGTTGTGTTTTTCTTTTTAATAGCATAAATAACAAGATATTGTTCAACTTGCTAGATAATACGTTTCCCAGATTTATTCTGCATGTTCAGACAGTCACTGCAATGATAATAATGGAACTTTCTCAAAAAAGCTGTTTTCAGCAGCAATTAATCTGTTAAAACAGTATATCTTCTGAAGGTCAGCTGCTAAGGGGTTAAACCTCTTGCTCTCTGTCTGCTGATGTTTTTGTGCTCTCTCTAGGTTTGATGTGGTGGGTTATGGCTGCATGACCTGTATTGGCAATAGTGGACCTCTGCCAGAGCCTGTGGTTGAGGCCATTACACAGGTATGCAGTTTCTCCTCTGCAGCTTGTTTAGGGAAGCCATTCTCTGCTGTGTCGCATTCTGGCCCGTGTCACACTGTGCACTAACTTCTCTCAGCTGTGTGTGCAGTAAATTCCACCTATATACTCCTTCCCGTGGAAGCGGTTTGGGGTTGTTCCGGAGGGGGCAGTTCTGTGACTGCCTGTCATTGATGCTGTGGTGTGGTGCAGCCCTGCAGACTCGCTGGGCATGTGCAGCCTGCCAACACCTCCACTGCCTTTGTGTCTCAAACTTTTGCAGGGAGACCTGGTAGCAGTGGGTGTGCTGTCTGGGAACAGGAATTTTGAAGGGCGCGTCCATCCCAACACCCGTGCCAACTACCTTGCCTCTCCCCCCCTGGTGATAGCCTATGCGATTGCAGGGACCGTCCGCATCGACTTCGAGAAGGAGCCTTTGGGTAAGGTGGTGTCAGGATGCTTCTTTTCACAGTTGATCAGCTAAACTGGTTGGAATTACGCTGTTCAGAAACACTTGTTCTCGGGAAATGCTTCAAATGACTGAGGACCTCTGGGCTCAAGGCCTGCAGTTGCTAAGAAAGAGAGTCTCTTATGGTGGAGAAAGGGAGAAGCCAAACCTGAGGAGTGTTCTGATTTTGGTTATGTCTGGGTGACAGTCTCTGATGAGCAACCTGATCTAGTAGACTTTCTTTGAGCAGGTAGTTCAGCTAGACAGACTTCAAAGATTGTTTCCAACCTAAATTATTCCCTGAATTTATTCTGGACTGGAATCCATTGGAAATCAGGAAAGGAGTCCTGTGTACAGGCACCGTCAGGTGTCAGACCCTTCTCTCTTCTGCCAGACCCTTGTAGGAAAAATTGTGTCTCATGCATCTTGACAAGGCTAGAAGGAACACATAGCTAAAGGACACCATGATGAACTTTTTCTTTCTTTCTTAATGGAAAACGAATGCAACAAACCATTTTCTGCAGGGATAAATGCTTCAGGGAAGAAGATTTTCCTGAAAGATATCTGGCCAACAAGAGATGAGATTCAGGCTGTAGAGCGTCAGTTTGTTATTCCTGGGATGTTCAAGGAGGTCTACCAAAGAATAGAGGTGAGTTGATCTCCTGGGCAATATTTTCATTGATGTACTGTGCTATTCTGAAGATGTTAAATAAGCAGGTCTTGATAATGAAATTAACCTTTTCCTTCCATTGCTGCTGCTCCTGTTCTGACAAATGTTCAAATAAGATTTTTTTCTTTTTTTCTTTTATTTTTTTTTTTTAATATCTTCTGGTTAATTAATAATTTCTTACAGACAGTCATGTCCTGAGAAATTCTCCTTTTTAATTTTTTTTTTTTTAAGGTAACAGACAGATGATGTGTTTTAAACAGACTGATATTGGAAAGTAAGATACTGCAGCTTCACAGCTGATGTAAAATTCATTTGCATTCCTTAACAGCATTCACATCAGAAAAAAACTCTCACCTCGTAATGTGTGCCTGCAAGTCTTTCTCAGGTGTTGGAATTAAGTATTTTTAAGGTTTGCAGGTTAGGAAAGCTTAACATTATTGGTAAAAACACTTGAGAATTAAAAAGTGTTATCTCTGTATATAATACAAGTTATTGTCAGAAAACTGGATGAGCAGCTCTTCTTTTGTAATGAAGTGAGGATTTTCCTGCCTCTCTTAATAGGTAGAATCATTAAAAAAAAATAAACCAACAAACAACCCAAGAACTTTATGTGTATTGTCATAGGCATTTCACAAAAGTGCTTTAAGAAATGTACAAGGCTTTTGTTGTAGTCAGATTTTTAATTTTACCTGGATTCTGAAGTAATTCCATTGCTTTTGAAAACTTAGATATCAACAGGATGTTTCTGTGTGTTTTTCAGACAGTAAACAAATCTTGGAATGCCTTAAATGCTCCTTCAGATAAACTATATACTTGGGATCCAAAGTCGACTTACATCAAGTCTCCACCTTTCTTTGATGGTCTGGTATGTGCCTTCTTTGAGTCAAGACAAAGTCTGTAGTGGCCTTGACTGATGTTGAAGGTGAAGCAAAGCTATTTCAGGGCTGGGAACATCCATCATAGCCTGTTGAGGCCTTGGTTCTCAAACATTACTGTTAGGGTTACACTGCTGAATTGATTATCATGCAAGGCATGAGTGACTGAAAATTTTAAGGATTCCCCGTCACTTCAGGGCTTCGAAAAAGTCTCCATTTCTCCTTAAATTGAAATACTTTTAGGTAGTCTCAAAGCATAGGAAATGAAATCTACAATTTTGCTTGCATTTTGCACCAAATAGTTCAGTGTTTAGGTTGCTATTTGAGTACCATTTAAAAGAAAATGCAGATCTCAATGCATGCAGACGTCTAGGAATCCTGGATTTCCATTTGCATTCATGCATGTACCACAGGAAACCTCACCTAATTTTTTTTGCCTCATATGTCTTTTTTCATTTATGGACTTACTGACAGACAGCCAAGACATCATATTTTGTTCAAGAATATTAACAGTTTTAAGAGGGCTGGGTTTTTTTCTTTCTTCTAACTTGCATAAGAAGGGAGACTTTATTTTGCAATTTGCTCTTTTGAGAAAGGTAAAGGAATTCTGTCATATTTAAATGATTTTGTTTGCATTTGTGTCTGTTCAGACCTTGGCTCTTCAGACCCCAAGAACAATAGAAGATGCTTATGTCCTCTTGAGTTTTGGAGATTCTGTAACAACTGATCACATATCTCCAGCTGGGAATATAGCAAGAAATAGTCCTGCAGCCCGTTATTTGACCAGCAGAGGGTAAGCATTACTTCTTGTTCAAAATTGGGAAACAAGCCACAAGTACCATACTGTGTTACATACGTATGTATACCTTGGTGGATGCCTGAAGAATATATAAAGGAAGAAAGAAAAGCATTTATTTCTCTGCTATTTCAGTAGCTCTCACCAACTTTAAGAACTTACATAGAGTGTGCACCTTTATGATGTTGGAGAGCTGATACAGAGAGAGAGGAAGAAGAAAACTTTCAAGCTAGTTTTTACAGTAAGTCTGTTCATTAGAAAGGGAATTGGATTTGTCTTCCTGTAGAATCAAAACACAATCATTGTCTTTCATGCAAAAAATTGGTTTTATACTCACTTCTGTGTGTGCAACTCTTTTATGTATCTGGGTTATCAGGAGCTACAGAACATCCACAAGTTTAGGTTTCAGACAGCTGCAGAAACTAGCAAAACTATTCTCATTGGATCCCAAACTGCTGTAAAATGGTGGCCTTTTTTCTGTGACCAGACTGTCCGTTTAGTACTCTGGTTTCAACTTAAGGCAAGAACAAAACTTGCTGAGATTCCTTCTTCAGTCTTCATAGATAATACAATGCTTTTATTATCTGGTTTAGCACTTCTTAAAACTTCACTGGTGTTTGAGGAACAGCACTGACAGTATTAAATAAATGTTTTCACTAGACCTAGTAATTCTGGAGAGGAAATTTATTAAAACAGTGTGATCTACTGAAAACTAACTGCTCTGGACTATTTGGCACTCTCATGTCAGTCACTTTGAAGTCTAAATAGTCCTACAGATGTTACAAAACAGATGTTGTATGTCCTAGTTGCTATCTGGATGTAGCCCAGTGCAAACAGTCCAATTTTCGGTCACATTCCAGCATATTTTTTTGTGTCATGGTTAGGCTGGAATGTCACCTCATTCCCATATCTCTGTTTGCAAATGAACTTTCTCATCTGTAGTTCTAACTTGCAGCAGAGGCCGTCTCTGCCTTTTAGATATTTAGCACAGGAGTGTCTCCTCCTTCATTCTAGATGCTGTGGTAATATAAACAAAGAAGAGGATTTTCAGTAGCCAGCTATTAAGAATTATGTTGCCTCTTCTTACCTAATATGAACTATATCCTTGCATTGCTATCAGACGCTGCCTTCTAGGGCAAGAACTGACAGTACTATGGAAGCTGCTTTTTGTACCAAACTGTAGACAGAGTTCTGTTATTTTAAATATATTTTTCCCTACATAAGTAGAAGTATCAGCTTATTGGATACTGCTGCCATGATGAGAAAGAAATATGAACTATCTGGTTGTTACTTATTTTTGCTAAAGCACAGAGTCCTTCAGCCAAAGCCCAACCGTTTCCTTTTTTCCTTTGTTTTCTTTTCCCTTAATAGCTTGACACCCTGAGAGTTCAATTCTTATGGCTCCCGCAGAGGGAATGATGCTGTCATGGCCAGAGGAACATTTGCAAACATTCGCTTGGTGAACAAATTTATTGATAAACAAGGGCCTCAGACTGTCCATTTCCCTTCTGGGGAAACTGTAAGTACAGCTGCTGCTCTACACTGAGGCTTTGTGACAGTAGAGTGGATCAGTACTGGCTTTCTTTCTTACATCTTATGTCATTTACTCAAGATCCTTTAAGTAAAGCTAATGAGGGGACAGGAGCCCTATTGCAGTGCCATCAGGCATAGCAGGGGGGAGTATAACCACTGCAGAAGCAGTAGTGGAAGTTGCAGGTTTGGGTTGGGAGTGAAATCAGGCCAGAGCCACAAAGCCCTGTCTGGTTAATATAATTAAAGTGCTGTTAGGCAGCAAGTGTGGGCTTCAGCTGTTTGTGTGGGGACACTTTTCCTTGTTTCCCTGGAATTGTGCTTCCTCTCCAAAGTGTTTATAAAGTGCTTGGTGCTTTCACTCCAGCTGGACGTGTTTGATGCTGCAGAAAGATACAAGCAGGCTGGCCACCCTCTGATTGTACTGGCTGGGAAGGAGTATGGTGCTGGTAGTTCCAGAGACTGGGCAGCTAAAGGACCATTTCTCTTGGTGAGTGACTATGGTAAACTAGGAGGAGCGCAGTGATTGAAAGTGCATTAATTTGTTGGGAAGACTAGCTTGTGGCCAACATCCTGGGTAGCTCCTCCCTTTTGGTGGCATGAGCTGTTTTGACATCTCAGCTGCCTCCCAAGAGCCACAGTAGACTTGCAAAGAGCTACTTAAACATTTATAGATCTTGTTCAGACTGGAAACCTTGACTGATCTTCAACTAGAAGTCCACAATAGCTACACCTGAAAGGCCAGTTTCTTTACTTCTCTTTCCCATCACCCAGTAAACCTCTGGTCTGCTTCCAGATGCCTCTTTCAGCTAAGCAGGGAAGACAAAAAAGGTAAGATAATAGTATGAATGAAAATTAAATTTAGCAGGGCTTCACCATGCAGATGGTAGGGATGCTTAGCAGTGTTGTTACAGAAGCCTAATAGCAAACCATGAATATTAAATGCCTGTTTTATTCTTGTCTGTCCTGTCTTAACCATTTGCCAGGCCAAACAGATTCAGTCTCAGTGTGGAATTTGTGAAGTCAATTTAGGAGAGTTGCTGTTTAAGACTATGTTAATCTAAGATTTTTATTTTGGTTTGTGGTTTTGTTTTGTTTTGTTTTTTTCCAGGGTTTTTTTTTTTTTGTCTTATCTGTATTAACATGTACAAATTTAGAAATCAGTTAAGCTCTATCCTGGAGCTTGTAGTGTGGGAGGGCAACACTGAATTAGCAAGAGTTAGGGAAGTGGCTAGTGGTGTTCTACATAAGATGTGTTAAAGAAGTATGCAGGATTCCTGAGAAAGCCTATGTAATTTTTTGACCATCAGACTTCTAAAGGTGTTGGAAGGTTACCATATCATCAAGTCATCCTGGACAGTCTGCTGTCCACTGAACTGTCAACTCTCCTAGCAGCTGGTAAATGAAATGGAGGAGACCACAAATGTTCCATTTTCCTTCCTGTGAGCACAGAAAGAATGTCCTGAACCATGAAGATAATGACACCTGTTGTCTGTTTCTCAGGGTGTTAAGGCTGTGCTTGCTGAAAGCTATGAGAGAATTCATCGGAGCAACCTTGTAGGGATGGGAGTGATTCCTCTGCAGTATTTACCTGGAGAGGATGCAGGGACTTTAGGACTCACTGGACGGGAGCGTTACACGATTATCATTCCTGAAAAACTAAAGCCACAGATGAAGATCCAGATTAAGGTATGAGTCATCTAAGGGCTGAATCACTGTAGTTTCACTCAAATTTAATTGCCTCTTCAAACAATGTGCTTTCATATGTCAATAAGCTCCTCTCACTCGAGAACTGAGATGGTAAAGGGAATGAAAATGGTCATTGTAATAGGGTTTTGCTCTGAGAGCATATAAAGTCAGAGTGCCCAAACTCTTTTGTTTAGCAAGTCCTGTATTTTGCACCAGTCTTTCAGAGTCCACTATAAATGCTTCTGTCTCAGCTGAAAGTTTGAAGCACAATAGAAATTGAACTGTAAGTATTAAATTAAATAAAGTAATTTCTTGGAGTGAATAAAAAATAATTGACAGTTCAGCTAACAGAATGCTGTATATTGCAGCATTCAAAGTGAGGCTAAACAAACCCAGTATGAAGTCTAGTTAGACTTTAGGCCATGTATTTGAAGGACTGCTTTTTGTCTGCCTTTGCCTCCAGACCTGTGCTCTTTTTAGAAATGTATTAGCATCTACAATAAAAAACTGGTGTATTTTTGATTGGGGCACTTGTAAAACTGCTTATTTAAGTAGACTTTGATGCTGTTAAGTTTTTCACTGTTATGGGCAAAAAAATTTACTTACCGCATGTTCATTTAATGCAGGTGGTCTCCCTGGATTAATTTCTAGCAATAGTTGTTTACATGTGCCTCATTAACTGCCCTAATGGTGTAAATCCCAAAGGGCTGGTCAGCTTAACAGTCACAGATGAGCATTGTGCATTCATCTCGCAGTACCTGACTAGGGGAGTCTTCAGTAAAATACAGTGTATTTCTTCACTTGGTGCAATTATCTGAGTGCTTTTGTGATTCCCAAACATGACGCCTCAAAGAAAGCAAATGAAATTAGTATTTCTGTTGTATCCCAGCCAGAAGGATGACTGCACAGAGGAACATCAAGAAGTAGTATAGCCACTTGGAAGGAGGGTCAGCTTTCATATCAGGGTCATGCTTTCATATCAACAGTAAAGCTACACAGGGCAGCAAATGCATGCGAGGAGACTCCATACTGTGCTTATTATGGTTTGTTTTAAACCACTTTCCTCTTAAGCAGATGGCTGTAGCCTGGTGTGGAAAGAAATACTGATGTCCAGTGCCTGTGCACTTCAGCTTTCTATCACAGTTTCTTAAGATGGCAAAACTACCATAGTAGTCCTTATTTGAATATGATGTCATGTAACGTGTGGAAAGTTCTGCTGCTTGACTGACTTTCTTTGACCCCCACAGCTGGACACTGGGAAGACCTTTCATGCCATCATGAGATTTGACACTGACGTGGAGCTCACGTACTTCCACAACGGTGGCATTCTGAACTACATGATCCGTAAAATGGCATCCTAATAAAAAACACTAAGCAAAACCGTCCGCTGCAAGCCTGCTTCTGGTGAGCACAGCAAAACTATGGTAATCAGTGTGAACCACAAAGAGAACAGTATTTTCATGGATTGTATTAGAAGGCTTGTTGCAGTCCTGTGTTTCAGGAAACTGGGCATACTTGCCCAGTTGAAGTAAACAGCATTTATTACTTGTTTCATATGGTGGTTGGCTTGACTTACCTTAGAATTCAGTGTGAAAGTCATTAAAATACTGCTGGAATCTATGGAACTGTTAAAGATCATGTGGTGATTTCATGTATTTGGTTCCTTTAGTTTGAAGTTAAGTTTTATGCTTATATCAGTGGTCCAAAAATTAACTGACAGTATAAAAAATAATCATTCTTCCTTTCTGATTACCTGATATTTACTTACCTTCTTATTCAGTTGACCAGAAACTGAATCTAATACTGAATTTAATTATTTAGCTGTTTATGAATTTTAAAAAATGTGAACTTTGTTGCTTAAAATCTAAGCCTTTGTGAAAAGGTGGACCTATTGGGGATAATATTTCTAATGGATAAAATTAAATTTATTTTCAAGAAGTTTGGTGGTTTTTGTCATGTTGTCCTCAGTACTGAGATGCAGAACAAAACTTTTAAACTTTTCTCATTGTCCCTGTAGGAGCAGAGTCATTCAAGTCTTGCCTTCACATGTTTTAATTGTTTGTTCCTTTAAATTATGTGCATGGGACAGGGTGAATAGGATACTGGCAGTCTTCCTGTAACCCAGCAGAAGTGCATCTGCTGTGGTGTAGTTTGTGTCCTCAAGGTGACTGTCTACCTCCATTTTAAGATCCTTGTTATGGTAGTTAGCAACTGGTGATGCACTAACACATTGGTTGAAGCCAGTGACTGCCCAGTCCATGTGAATCTATTGACAATGATGATAAATATCCTCTTGCTCAGAGATAAACAAGATTATAGTACTAATCTTTACTCTAATGTGGCCAGGTGCTGATGAGGGGCCTGGTGTATCAGGCAACATACAGAAGTTTTTATACATGGAAACAGAACACCTACTATTTCAGCTTAGTGCAGTATGGTTACACATGCACTAAAAGGCCGAGTCCATCCACTTCCAAAAACAGCTGGTAAAACAAAAAAGTATTCAGATTCTCTTGATTCAAAGGGGAAGTGCCTGAAGGTAAGCACTCTAATGCTCAGCTGTGGCTATCACAACTGCACTTTTCAGAACAGCACAAAGAGAAGCAGCTTCTAAAGAACAGATTTCATAACTAAAAAGGCTGACCGTGCTCAGAAAAGGCTCTCTTTCATGATCACCACTTTCCGTGTGTAGAGTATTGGCTTCTCGGGCCTACAGAGAAATTCTTCAGAAAGATTACAACAAAAATATCCCCATGAGATACACAGAAGCAATGTGAACTACCTAAAGAACAGAAAACAAGGTAATAGTGAAGAATTTTCCTTCATTTGCACGTCATGTATCTTTAACAAATACATAAAAATCAAGATCATTAGGAAATTCAGAGAAGCCCCAGTGTTGCCTAAACATGGCTCAGGATTTGTGACATCTAGAAACCTATTTTAAAGCAAACAAATAAAACATGCCTGGTTCTAGCAATTCATACTAAGGAAAAATATACCATGTTATATTTGTCAGGTTGAGAAAGCAAGGCTACAACAAGGCCACATAATGGACAGCATTTATACCATTTGTTCCTTTCTTCCTTCTACCCTCTTTGGTCATAAGGCCATCAAACCCTTGTGAAGACTGAAGTTATGTGAGACTCCCTAAGCAGAAGGGAGAGCTGCTTCTCCAGGAAGTTCATGGTTTGGAAAGAAGGCTCCAGAGACCCCTGAAATTACAGGCAGAGAATGAGGCAACAGCTACAGTCTGGAGCTGGGAATTTGCAGCTCATGCAAAATCATGCAGAATCATCTGAGAAGCAGCCAAACCAAGCCTCTGGGATGGAAGAAGCAGCTTCACAAAGGCTGGAGGGCCTTGGACATCCCTTGTGGCAGAGCTCAGTCTCTGAAAGCTTGCCTGGAAACATGGGGTGGTTGCAAATCCTCAGGGATATGGCAGAACTGTGCTGCATAAAGCCTTTTTATTTCCACTGGCTGCCACTGGCCTGTTCCAGTGTTCTCTGGGAAATCTGTAACAAAGGTCTATTAAGATAAAATTGTAGAATCATTTAGGTTGGTGCTGGTCTCTTCTCACAGGTAATTAGTGACAGAACAAGAGGGAAGGGCTTCAGGCTGCAACAGGGGAGGTTTAGATGGGACATTAGGAAAAATAATGTTCACAGGAAGAGTGGTTAGACACTGGAATAGGCTGCCCAGGGAGGAGATTGAGTCACCATCCCTGGATATGTTTAAGGGTCGTTTGGATGTGGTGTTGGTGGATCTGGTTTAGGGGAGAACTTTGTAGAGCAGGGATGATGGTTGGACTCTGTGATCCCAAGGGTCTTTTCCAACCTGAATAGTTCTATGATTCTATGAAATAAGCAGAAATGTAATGGGTAAAAAGAGAAATTGTGTGCTGCACTGAAACTACCAAATTGTTTCCCAGTGCAACCCTCTAACAGCAAGAGTTTTACACTGAGTTTCCACCACAAGAGTGGTCCTAAAAGGCCAAAAAACAAGCCTCAAATCAGTCTCAAGCAGCTTGACAATATCTGAGTCACACTCCTGCCTAGGTCCATACTTTCTCCTTTAATATGTCCTCAGCAGAAGTGTTTGGCCCAATTGTCATCACCAATTGCAGAAGGAAACAGCAGCCAGCAAAGTCTTTCAGGGAACTAGTATTAGGAAGGGCTGCTTGCCACTCCTGGTGCCAGCACAGAACCATTGCAACACCATCCAAATTCAGCTTTGACAAAAGCACCACTGAGAGCTTCACCCCAGAGAATGTCCTGAAGACCTTCTTTGGTGCCACTCCTTGAACTGTCAGGCACCAGCTTGCAAACACATAATGTCCTATGTCCATGTTTTTCCCATTTTTAAACACTAAACCTACCCTAATCTTAACACCTTTCAAAAAACCTGAATTATTTAGCCACAAGGCAACACCAGCAACAGTTCCAGTGTACTAGCAGACAGTAGTGCCTGACATCAGTAACAAATATACCCTGTGCTGAGTAGCTGGATAGGTGGCAGTCATTCCACCTTGGTTCACCAATCCACTGAATTACATCAAGTTAGCTAAACTGGAAACTGGTCTCCCTGGAGCTCTCTTACTGTCCTTAGGGGAGTTAAGTGTCTTCTCAAGATCATCTGCTGGAAATGCCTGTCCTGTCCACCTTGTCTGCACAAGGAAATAAGTCAGTTGGTTTTACTGGTCCAGGTGAGTGCCTAGAGTTACAGGGCATGGAGTTTTGCAAGCAGTTAAGACAGAACAGATTCCTCTTTAAAAGATGCTGCACCTTCAGGAAAGAAGCAACAAGGGAGCCAGCTCAGTGTCTATTCCTCATTTACCCACACTGCTACCTGCACATCTTCCTGTGCTTCCCATGTTGCTTGCTGAACACAAAAAAATCCCACCAGAACACCCTAAGCACTACAAAACCAGTGTGAAAAATCCTTCATATCCAGTTTTGCAGACACAAGGATGCCTGTGGATTTATATTTCATAAATGAAGCTCTGTATGTTTTTCTCAGTTATGCATACAATCAAAGCTTCAGTGTGTATTGCTGTCCTGGTTTGAGCCACGATGAAATCAATTTTCCTTTTACTGATTTTTTTTTCCCTTCAGTAAGCTTTCTTTTAACTAGTCACAGAGCCTTCTGACTACAGCTGATAAGAGCAGAATGTTTTTCTAACTGCTGCGTCTTCAAGGTCACATCTTTGCCCTGCTGGCTTAGACACTGTGGGGAGATCTGTGATCCCCCGTAGGAGGCTGAGTTAGACAGACAGCAAAATGGGCCAGAGATATTCCATTCCATATATTTACATAAGCTCAGAGGAAGGTCAGAGATCACAGAAGACAACTTCCTTCCTGCTTCTTCTTCCCTTCTCTTCCATCCATGGCCGTTGCCCAGGGAGGACTCTGTCCATCCATCACCATCAACCCCCAGGCTCAAGCTCTCCTGACCCTCATCACTCTGTGCTTTCTCCAACAGCAGCTCTGAGATTTCTCGGGACTGTTCCAGCTCAGGAGATGCTGTGGGAGTTGCTGGGGGTGGGGGGAGGTGAGAGGCTCTTGCACATACCTGAACATATCTGTATATACTTGTATATATTTTCTTATATAATTAGTGTTTAATTAAAGCTGTGTAGTTTAGTCTCTAATCCAGCCAAGTCTCTCTTTTTTTCTCTCTCTTCTTCCCTACCTGGGTGGGAGGGGGAGGGGATTGAGAGCGTTGCTGTCGATCCTGAGACAAATGGTGACAGTTGCCATTAGATTCAGTGTGGGGTGCAGAAAATTACATGGGAGAGACTTTTATGGACATTTATATCCCAATGTGGCAAAGATGCAGGCGCACAAACACTGTTGTGAAATGGCAACTTGCCATGAGGAGAGCTGCTTCTTGCATGAAGAGTGCTCACTTGGTGAGGACCAGAACTGCTAATATCTGTCCTGTCTTCTGGAAATAGCATTAACATGTCCTCATGCTCTTTGTGTGTGTCTGGGGACAAGAAGAAAGGAAACACATGCCTGTGTTAAGTATTTATTAACAGGGATGAACAGAGACCATTGTTTCACATATCATTAGCTAAGCATGTAGATAGAAGAGATTAAGACACACAGATACATATACAGACATACCTCACATCACTCCACCCTGTTACATGCTCCTGAGCTTTCCAAGCCCAGACCATGCTGTAGTTTTTCAGGACAGCATGTAGCATTGTCATTTGGAAAATGACCAGGATGGTCAGCAAACCCATGTCCCATCACTGTGGGACCGATAGACAGGCAGTAGTGATTTTGGTTATTAATTTAAATAAATAAAATTTGGCGGAAAAAGTAACATCTGGGGGTAAATTACATAAAGGAGAGCAAATGGGACATGCAGAATAAAAACAGAGCCTATGTAACAGTGAAACAGCAAGAATTACAGAAAAACACATCCCAGTTAGAGAATAACATATCCCAAGTAGTCAACAGCCCAACCTTGAGACCAGCCTGCAGGACAGATTGAAGGGATGGAAAGGAGCATTCTTGGGGACAGCCTTGAGCACTGGGTAGAAAACGCTGAGTACCTGGATTCACCATGTAACCATACATTAACATATTAATGAGCTATTAGCATACCAAAATGCCCACCCATAGGCTAGAGGGAGCCCAGTAACAACAAGTCCCCTACTCTTTGAGCATGGGTAGTGAAATTTTTGAACATTGCCACTTTACATGGAAGCGAGGAACTAGTTAATCAATTATGTGGGAATAATAGAATAATGTTAGAGATACAGGCATTTTTCATGTTCCTGGGTATAAAAGTAGCACTTGTATTTTGGGAGGCTGAGCTTGCTTTGTGGAACACAACCCTGCTCCTTTTCTGCTCAGAACTGGATATTAAAGCAAATATCTTGACTCTGTGTGTGTATTGGCTCCTTGTACACTGGATAACAGACACTGCTTTCATGTTGACACTGAGAATGGATGCCTAAAAGAGAAAAGAACCTAATATTTGAGCTTGTTTTCTCCCCCCCGAAATGTCCCAGTTATTTCAAATGAAAGTAGTTGCAGCATCTGAGGCAGCAGCCTGAGGGAGGGATCTTGATTTAGAGAACAGAAGCTGAAAATGAGATGGACAGAGATGAAAAAAAGTTTCAAAGAAGATTAGAAGAAAGTGAGGCAGATGGAAAGAGAAACAGGAATAGGAGTATGAACAAGCAAGCAAGGTTATGGAGCTTTGGGAAGAATGGAGAGGCTATGCTGAATGAGTTGTGGAAAAACAGCTGCAGAGAGCTGGATGGTACTCTCTGGGCAAGCAGGGGGAAAGACAATGCATACAGGGGTCCCCCTGCTGGTCACCTGAGATGAATGGGAGAACAGGGCTGAAAGAATTGCCCGGGAGAAGACCATGAAGTGCAGGGTTGACAGCCCAGGAGAGAAGGAACTGGGTGGCCCAAGCAGAGAGGGAGAGAAAACGAGAGCAAGCAGAACTATTTGTGAAATGTGGGAACCTTGCAAGCCAAGGTCCATCTCAAAACATTGAGCATCCTGATGTGTAGGCAAAAGAGAACTGCACCTCCCATCTGAAATAGCTTCTGGGATCTGGTGTGTACCAAAATGTGAGCTGGCTAGGGGAAAAAGTGAAATAATAATAAAAAGCTACCTGTATTCACACAGACTATAGCTCTTAAAGGTGGCACCTTTGGCACTGCTAGTCCTCTCAGCTCTGCAAGGGTGGATCCAGGCTCAGAGTTCATAATGGTACGAGGCTGCCCTCCTAAACTCTTGCCTGGGTTCTGCTGATAGCTATGGCTGGAAGTAGAATGCAGAGACTTATCTTTCTCTATCCTAGCACAACGGATCTCACTGCTGGACAGCCCCGGTAGCTGCTGCAGAAATGCCAGTCTTGACAAAAAATAATGGTTATTTGTTGATAAAAGCATCAGCAAGAGCTATTGCAACATGAAGTCTTTTTTTCAACTATGGTACTCAATCATTTGGAATGTAAACCCAGATAATATACAAAGGCAGCACTCCTGTCCATTTAAAAAATTAATTTCTTGCTGCCTAAACAGGATTATAAAAGAACATCCTTCACGTGAACCAAATCCTACCCTGACTCCATTAACAAAAGTATTAGTAAAACCATCTTGTCACTGCTGGAGATCCAGCTCCAGAACCTTTAAAAATCAGCATATTAAAAATTTAAATAGAAACAGAGAATGTACCCCCCCTTTATTCTTCAAATAATATCTAAAATAAATATCAATAAATATATAAAAATGTGAATAAATATGCATAAATATGTAATGGTACCCAACAAATCTACTAATGCAGTGCTAAGTTAACATCTGTTCTCCACAGAAACACAATCCTATTTTGAAAAGTCAAAAACCTACACTGAAGACCTCTTCAAAAGTATTTCAAAGCACTAAAACAACAAATAACTGATCAGGTAGAAAATGTAATAGAAAAGGTGTAAAACACAGAGCAGCTAATATCCTACAAAGTTACACTGAAAGCAAAAACATAGAGGTGGCTTTCTAAAAAAAATAAAGCACAGGTGAAATGATCCAGCTGGCAGCTGCTGCACATCTTCCTGTTCTTGGTCACCCACTTCTCATGCTCCCATTTCCTTCTTCTGAAAGCATGCTTGCAGGCCTGCAGATGGAAGTCTAGGAGAGAAGGGAATGCTGAGTAAATATCCATCCTTGTGCATGTTCCACCTGGCAGCACGCACCACAATTGTACTTCTACCAGATATTGTAAAATATGGCTTGAAAGGCAGACTAGAACTTGAGAAGTGGAGGCCTGCTCTTTAAAGAATGGGAATTATGCTGATTTTGCAAAACTTTCACTAGAAGACAGCACCAAAATAAACGGTAAACAAAGTGCTCCCGTTCCTCCTGATACCTCCCATACGTTGGTATAAGCACGTCCATAGGTGCATGTTGGCAAGTGTGCCAAGACTACAAGTAGAATAAGTGAATGGGAAGCACCGTTGAGCATGTGCACTGCAGCCAACAGCTAAACAGCATGGGGCTGTTACAGGTGACTCTCTCCTGCAGGTGTGTTAATGGGCTCAGGTTCCCAAGTGTCCTGTCTCTCTTCTGGCTCTGGTGTCCACACAACACTAGTATTCTTAAAAGAAACAAACACAACAAGAAATAAACCAAAGGATCACTCAGTATTTTCTTGTAATCACATCAGGGACAGAAGAGTAACTGTTCCTCTCCACTCCAGAAGGACACCAAACAAGGACTGAGCACTGCCTAGGTGGTTTATGTAAGAACTGTTTTTAACTCAGAAGGAAGGTTACCATCTGAAACTCAAGCACTTCCAAAGTGTCCTGTTGGCCAAAATATGGACTCAGAAACACTTGAAGTCAAACCACTAGAAGAAGGAAGCCAGAAAGCAGCTCGGGGTCCTCATTGCTCCCAGCAGGTGTATGAGTGATGGCAGGTCTGGCTCAAACAACTCCACAGGGCTGCGTGGTGATGCAAAATGACACCTGCCAGCCCCAAGTCCCGGGCTGGAAATCTCACCCCACCCATTACATACATTAAGTTCTAATGTGTTCCTTGCTTTCTGGAGCCCTCTGCTGCTGCTCCATACGCATTTTGCAGGCAACCCTGAACTGGTGTATGCCCATGATCACATGGCAAAAACCTATAGGTTAAAAAAAACCAGCCAAAAACCAAACAAATGAGTTCTGGTTCTATTCCCCTGAGGAAGTAAAGTCCCAAAGATAAGCACTTAGAGTTTAGAAAGAAAGATGCTCTTGCTGTCACCTGTTACAGAATATTCATCTCTTCTGCAAATAACTTCTCCATCAATATCCTGAAGATGAATGATTGCACAGTGCCTGCAACGTTTCCTGCTCTCAAGGAAAAAAAAAGCTTTTGAAAGCTTGTCTGTGTGACTTTACAGAAGAGCAAAAGTCACCACACTTGGTAGTAAGATATTATTTGTTCCAAAAACCACACTCTCCATCTTCAGTCTGTTGTTACTTGCTGTCAGATTTACATAAAAGGCAATGTGTATGCATATTCATAGAAATACATACACATTCTTTGACAAAGTGGTGTAACAATATTCAAAAAGGCCTCTGTGAATCCAGGAACTGAATGCCCCTGGGAGAGCGAGTTCCCTCCAGCACAATGCCTCCTGCACTTCCTGGATGCCCACTTCCCTGAAGCATTTGTGCCTTGAGATGTGGTGTCTGTCCATATTGCTTTAGCATTGGTAACAAGGCCAGGTGAAAGCCACTGGGCTGCAAAAGCCTTTGCTAACATCTGAGACACAGCTCCTGCTTCGGCATAAAAACAGAGAGAAGAAAGGAGGATTCTACCTCCTCCAGCGAGAATCCACATTTCACGAATGAGGATCTAAACTAAACATGGCCAACACAAGCTAACACAGCCCATGCTCATTAATGTGAAGGTGCTGGACGCACAGGGACGCTCCTCCCAAGTGTGCAGGCGCCTTACAGGGTAAGGTGAGAGATAGATACACAGCTGATACTCAATTCTGTGTAATATTTCTAACAAACGGTTTACATATCCATTAGTCTCCCAAGAAATCATTTACACAAGTGTCTGCCCATTATTGCGTGCGTGTTAAGTCCATGAGGGTCTCCTGGGGGTTGTTTACTTCATCCTTGAGTCTTCCTCACAGGAACCTTTGGCCGAGTTCTGTCTCTTCTCCCGTTTATCTCTGCCGGCTTTGCAGTAGAAGTGGTTACAGTGGGCATCCCTAGTCGCAGCTGAATGGCTTCTTTCTTCTTCAAGGACCCTTGAATTTCTTCCCTAAAACTACAGATCCTGCCTGACCTTCATAGGCAGCCTGATGTCAGGACTGGATGGGAGCCCGTGGCTTGGGCAGCGTGGGCTGCACAGGGGGGAGTGTGTGTGCGCACCAAACAATTCCTGCATGCAGTGAGCGAAGGCGTGACCCAGCCCAAGTGACCCCTCTTGAACGACACTTTAAACCCCACAATCCAGCAGCCAATCTCACCAGTCTCTAAAGAATGGGTCAAGGTAGCCTGTGCCTATAGAGCAACAGGCTGCCTCTGCAGAGAGGAGGGGCTGCTTGATCTCTGCAGATGACCTTTCTCGGGCTCCTTGAGTGCAACCTACGTACCCGTGTGTCCCACCTGCAGGGAAGGACGGCCTCTGGCTCAGCAAGAGCCACGCCTGAGGACAATTAGCACGCATTCCCTGAGCCGGTGGCCATTGTTTGCACTCAGCCAGGACAAAGCCCTTTCCTCAGGGTCGGCGTCCGGCCAAGTCAAGTGCAGCTGCACGTGTGCAAGATGGTGGTGGTGGTTGGTGGGTGCACCCAGGAGACACCCAGTAAGGCAGATGGCAGGCTCAGGAGGCAGTCCTTCCCAGCCCGTTGCTGCAAGTGGCATCCCTGTGTGTGGCACGCAGTGAGGAAAAGGCAGGAGTTTGCTGTGAAAACGCCCCCAGGTCACGTTTTTGGGAGCCAGGCAGTCATGTGGCCACCAGCTCTTCCCTCCCTGCCACGGACGGAAAGTTGTGAGCTCGGCCTGAGCAAGAGGCAGGGGAGGTGAGGGTGGGTGAGGTGACCCCCCTGGGCCAATCCCAGTGCTCTGGCCCACGGTGCTGGCTGCCTAGGGGCTCCTCAGAGCACCCTTCTCTGGCCGGGGCACTGGCCCAGTCGTGTCCCCATCGGAGCTGTGGCAAAACCAGCTTCCCCTCCTGCCTGCTCTGTGCTCGGCGCCTCCTGCTCCCAGGGTGTGCGGCTGCCCCAGGGGTTCCTGCGGGCAGGAGTGG
>NW_009953515.1:149520-150220 GCF_000747805.2 Chaetura pelagica
GGAGCCCATGGCAGTGCCCCAGCAGGCAGGTGCCTGCCATGCTGTGGGGCGGAGGACAAGCAAAGGCATGAGAGGAAGGAAGCGGCAGAAAGCAGTATCCAGAGACTGTGTCAGGGGAAGACAACTTTATTTCCCTTTCCTTGAAGAAGGTGTTGCTGCAGCCCCGCCGGTGCTCATGGCAGCATGGCCCCTTCTAGGGTGGGGAAGCATGAGGTCAGCTGGGGACCCTCATCCTTTCTGGGGGGCGCTGGAGCCGCCCAGGCAAGCACTCCCTGCCGCGGGCAGAGTAGGCAGCTGTGGCCGCTGCCCCCTGGGGGCCTGCAGAGCTGCTGGGGGATGCCGGGTGGTCAGCAGGAGTTACCACCAGGGAGATGCTGGGGTGTTTTCCTGGCGCAGCCGCTTGCAGGGCACCGGACAGTCTGGGTGGCTGGGGGCTCTTCTCTTTGGGGGCCACTGGGCCTTCCCAGGCAACCACTCCATGCTCTGGGCAGAGGAGGAACGTGTGGCCGCTGCCAGCTGGAGGCCTGCAGAGGTGCTGGGGCAGGCCAGGTGAGCAGCAGCAGTTACCCCCAGAGAGGTGCTGGGGACAGAGCTTCGGATGGTTCGAAGGCGCAGCCGCTTGCATGGCACTGGGCAGTCTGGGAGGCTGGGGGCTCTTCTCTTTGGTGGGCGCCAGGCCTTCCCAGGCAAGGGCTCCCTG
>NW_009953515.1:153049-159553 GCF_000747805.2 Chaetura pelagica
CTGGGGCCGCTGCCACCTGGCAGCCTGCACAGCTGCTGGGCGAGGCTGGGTGATCAGCAGCAGCAGTAACCCCCAGGGAGGTGCCGGAGCTCGGGGGGCTGGCTTCAAGGCACGGCCTCTTGCAAGGCCGGGTGTGGTCTGGGGGGCTGGAAACCAACCTCTCTGGGACATGCTGGAGCCCTCCTTCCAGGCAGTCCCCGACGTGGCTGGGGGGGGAAGGCCCTCCTGCCACTGCCTTCCCTGGATCCTCCAAGGGCTGCTCCTGCTCTGCTGGGATGAGCCGAGATCTGGGGCAGCCGGGAGCCCTGTGGAGGGCAGCATCCACCGTGCCAGCTGCCTCCTCGACATCAAACCTTGCAGGGCTGCTAGAGGAGGCCAGGCTGGAGCTGGGCTTTCCCCGCCGTGTGCTGCCTGGGCTGGTGGTGCCGGCTGCAGGGCTGTCAGCCTCCTCCCTGGCTGCACAGGTGTCCTGCGTGTCCAGGTGCCGGCGGATCTCTGCTCCGCACAGGCACTCGGCAGCTGTGCTGAGCTGCAGAAGGAATGTCTGCGTGTGCTCTTGCAGGCCCATCTGCAGCTCCTCTGCCAGCACTGCCACGTCCAGTCCATAGAGGCACAGGAGGCCCACAATGATGCCCTCCCACGCAGTCACCTTCCAGCACTGGCCCTCAAAGAGGGCCTCGAGCTGCTTCCTCAGCCACAGCTGCAAGGGCCTGATGTGATCTGCGGAGACCCCACCTGGAGTACTGTGTATAGTTCCGGTGCCCTCAGCACAGGAAAGACATGGAGCTGTTGGAAAGGGTCCAGAGAAGGGCCACAAAGATGATCAAAGGGCTGGAGCAGCTCTGCTATGAAGACAAGATGATGGAGTTGGGGCTGTTCAGCCTGGAGAAGAGAAGGCTCTGGGGGAAACTTAGAACAACTTCCAGTGCCTGAAGGGGCTACAGGAAAGCTGGGGAGGGGCTTTTCACTGGAGAGAGTAGTGACAGGACAAGGGATAATGGTTTTAAACTGAAAGAGGGCAGATTTATTTCAGACATCAGGAGGAAATTCTGCATCATGAGGGTAGTAAGGCACTGGAATAGGTTGCCTAATGACATTCTGGAAGCCCCCTCCAAAGAGGTCTTCAAGGCCAGGTTGGATGAGGCTTTGTGCAGCCTGGTCTAGTGGGAGGTGTCCCTGCTTATGGCAGGGAAGTTGGAACCTGAAGATCTTTAAGATCCCTTCCAGCCCTAACTGTGGTAGCTGTGACAGGAACTCCAGTGGGAGAAGCAATCAAATCATTTATTATGAGAAAAAAAATGCTCCCCTATATACTTTTACAGTGGGAACTGAGAAATAAGCCGGGGTACAAAGAATGTAAGCAGCATTCACACCTGCTTCATGGCACATACACAGTACTTGGGTTCCCAGAATGTAGCCAGTCATGCACCAGACACACAGTGTTCTGATTTTTGTCAACATTCACAGTGTTGTTCACAACAAGCCCTGGCTCTTAGCTGGTCTCATACTGTTATAAATTGTGTTCCAAAAGAATTGACAGGAACTTGCCAATTAGTTAAATTGGTTTATTAAGCAAGCAGCAGTAAGCAAAACAGCACTGGGCGGCCTTCAAAGTTTCATGCTGTGAAAAAAAAATGGCCAGCGAATTACTCCTTCACAAGTCCCATTTTATATCTTCTCAAGCATACATGACACTCCTTAGGTACTCTGTGTCTGCGTGTTAGTGATGCTTTGAAGTTCTCCTCTTCTTCTTTGTTCCCAGAGCATGTCCTTCACTACTGTATGCATTACACTAGGTCTTTATGCATTATAAGCACTAGATAGTCACACTTCTGCAGGCTTCTCATCCTTGAATGCCCAAACAAGATACATTTCCGTGGGTTCCCAAGGCCTAAGCAATTCAGGGGCTTTCCATCTGCCTTTCACAAGCAAGATTTGATTAATAAACAAAACCATGAGCTTTAACCATTACAATACTGTTTTATCAACTACTTTACAGGTAGAGGAGGCCCTTCTTCATTTCCCATGGCTATTCTCCACACCTAACCATTCTATGATTTTATTATTCTAATAACAATAACAAAAGCAATAACAATAACAGTAACAACAACAATAAGAATAACAATAACAGTAACTATAGCACAGGTGTGCTCGTGTGCCTGGCCTCGTGTAACTCCCAGTCCTTTCAGTCCATCCTCTCACAGGAGCATAGCCAGCTGCATAACCCTGCGGAGACAAAGACCATTCATGTCCTGAGGAGAGGCGTGCTGGTGGTGCTGAGGGGCAGATGGGACAGCCTCTCTCTTCTCCAAAGCAAGGCAGAGAGCTGGGGAGGTCTCTCACCACAGCCTGAGCTGCCAGGACACCTTGGCTGAGGTGAACATCTGGCATTTATGGCACCAGCTAACAGGGTGATTTCTGCTGGCAGCTTCCCTGGTAGGGAGGGAGATGTCACCCTTGCAGTTCTCACTGCCTAAGGCAATGCCACCCCTTACTGTTCTTAGTTTCTGACTTTGCTCTGCCTCTGTTGCTGGGTCTGTTCTTGTCCAGGCTGGGTCACTTTTCACTAACACTTGCCAAGTCAGAAGGGGTTTCAGAAGAGTGCCCATGAGCTGAGGGGCCACTTAAAGCATCTTACAGCAGAAACCCCGGGGGCGTCTAGCCAGGAACTAACTAAGCACTGGAGAATACCCAGCCTCTAGATGCTTCCTGGCTAATTGCAGCCATCTAATGCAGAGGTTCGGAGAAAACTCGTCTCAACAACTCACTCTTTTCGGTGCTTGCACAGACAGGTTATGCACAGCAACCACCACAGCACCAGGAAGACCAAGAATCCCACAGCACCAATTATGAAGTAGGTCCAGACTGAAGTAGGCTTTTTTGCATTTGATGTTGTCTTCCCATCCTCGCCTGGAGGAAGAAGAATTCTGCACGTTAGGGTGAACGCCATGGGTAATCTCACAGGAGCTCTGACGTTGGCAGGACATGTTCTCCCACTTGGCATCTCTGACCCACTGAACGTCCTGGGGCTGTAACATTTCCTCACCTTCAGCAGCAACAAAGGAAATGCCCCAAGCCCTTGAAAATCAAGGCACTCTGCAGGCTCTCTTTCTCCTCTCAGCTTTGTTGACACTCTGGGATGGCTGTAACCCAGTGCTCCTGGTGTCACAAGTTTGCCCCCCTTTCTTGGCCTCCTTCCCACGTGTGCAGTTTCTTCTGTGCTCGCCCCCTTCACCCTGTGCCACTTCCCAGTGCTGCTGCACAGAGGCTCCCTGAGCCTTTGGGACAGGTTGTCCCACTGAACAGACCTCGTGAGGCCAGAGGGAGACACATGGGGAGCACAGCAATGTGACCACTCGCTCCTTTGAAAACAGGGACCAAAACCCTCCCTGTGGCAGGCAGGGCCAGCTCCAGCTCTCCCTCCCCAGCCCCAGACCCACACCCTGGGGGGATGAAGTCAGGCCCTCTCAGGAGACACCTGAACCTTGCTCTCTCTTCTCCAGCACAGGCACCGCTTGCATGCCCCTACTTTGCAGGGTTTCTCTCCCACTTGAGGCCCCCTGAAAGACTGCTCAGTACCTGGATTCTTTCCTGAAATATCGTATCTCCTGGACTGGCGGGATTCCTTGAGGCTGGACAGCACTGCCAACATCAAAGAGAGGTAAAGCCTTAGCATGGCTCAGGCACAGAGGATGCAGGAGGACAGTGCAGGTTCCCTCCAAGCCCACGCCTGATCCATCAGGGAATCCCTTTGGAGATGGGTTCATAGGAGGGATCCCCCTCTGTTGTGCCTGGGCCGGGGGATTCATGGCAAGTGCTGGGAGGCAGGTGCTGAGGGAGTTACATGCCGTGAAGAGCCCCATTTCCCATCTGCTGAACCTGGTGCAGATGGCCTGCTTCCCAAAACTGCCAAGTTCTGAAATTCCAAGGAACAGGGGGTGGTGGGCATTTAACTGCATCCCCAGAGGGTCCCCAGCCTCTCTCTGGCACATGGATGGCAAGAACCTCCAGAGCACAGAGCTGACAGCCATGCTCAGAGAGCCCTTCCTGGCTGCTTTGAGAGCACTGTCTGTGCACTTGTGGTTTGGCTGCTGACACTCTGGGCAGGGGAGGGCACCCAGGGAAGAGCCTGCAGACACACAGTCATTTGACTGATGATACTGGGTGACCCAGGGCAGCAGTTACCTGGCTTGTCTGGTGACTCGTCTGCTCCTCTTCCTTCAGCAGAGACTGACCCTGAGTGATCTCCCTCCACACCCTCACGCTTGGCCTCTTGAGAAAGACAGTGAGAAAGACACGTTAACAATTAGTAACTGCTCCTCAGCAGCAGCACGCCTCCTTCAGGAGCCAACACACATGCTGGATAATGCTTAGGAACATAGCCAGGGCATTTGGGGGTGCAGCAGTGCAAACAATGTGTCATTCGTGGAAAACACAGAAGAGCTGGACACTCTGCAGCTAAACCATCCTAGGCTGAATGCACAGCCCTCCATTTCAGATGCCTTCAAGCTGGGCATGTTGCATGGACTCAAGTTGCATGTCCAGCTGTCTGCTGTCCGTGACCCCAAGGAGTGACCCAGAGTCCTCAGACATCACGCAGAAACACGGGGCAGGAGCTGGCAATGAAGCTGGGGCTGCTCCCATCCTGTCCAGGCCTCCTGCAACCCCACGGAGCCTGCTGCTGGTGGGCCCCCAAGCTGCCTACACATCCTCTCCCACCCCCAGGGCACTCTCCCTTCTGGAAACTGGCAGCAAAGCATGAGCACTGCTGGCTCTGCCAGCTGGACACCACTGCCTGCCACAAACAGATCTGGCCCACCACAACTGGCAGCAGCAAGGCATCACACTGAGTGTCAGGGCAGCCAGGCTGTGACCAACCCCTTTCTGCTCAGACAGTCTGTGGCTTCTGCACACATCGGTCTGCACACATGCACATCAGCTTCCCAAGTCTCCTGCTTAAGAGAGAGAGATGCCCACCATATGCTGCCTTCTCCAATATTTCCAGGGCGTCCTTCAGTGCTCCTGGTGGATGCCGAGAGTGTTTCCCCTCAGGGAAATTGTGACTAGCTCCTTGAGGACCTTAAAAGAAAATAGTAAGTTAACCTTCTCACTAATAAAAGTACTAAAAACAAGTACATGGGCTGTGAAGGCAGCCAAGACTGCTTGCTGACCCCCGGAATGTGAGGTGACCACTAGTGCAGGATCCAGCTGTGGAGATGGAGTGAAAGCCCCATCTGCAACCAAATACCAACATGAAGTTTCATTGTATTTTGAGCTAGACACAGAGAGAGAACCCAGCCAGCCATGCAGAGGGCACCAGCAGCTGTGTGGTTCTCTCACCGGCAAGAGGCTCCTTGCCCACATTTGGCCTTGGCTGGCAGCTCCCAAAGGAAACAGAAAGCCATGACACAGCCTGCAGGAGTCCAAGCACCTCACATTTGTCTCCATGGTGCTGAGGCTCCTCTGGCACAGGCTCCTCTGGCACTGGCTCCTCTGGCTCTGGCTCCTCTGGCATTGGCTCCTCTGGCTCTGGCTCCTGTGGCATTGGCTCCTCTGGCATTGGCTCCTCTAGCACTGGCTCCTCTGGCGCAGAGGTCGGGTGGCCATGGTCTGCAGGCACAGCTAGAAAGAAGCACCATACCAGGAAATACTGTGATCTACCTCTGTCTTGCTCAGCCCTCTGCAGGGACTGGAGGAGGGGCAGGTAATGCCACGGCCCTTAGCCTTGGGGGCACATTTCCAAAGCCTCCCAAGCACTGACCCCACTTGCCACCACCTCGGGAGGGCAGGTCTCCCACAGGAGAGCCAGAGACTCAGCCCACACTAAGGAGGCTTTGGGGCTCCCAGCTCCTCACTGAGCTCACACAGCCTCTGTTCCTTCATCTCCAAAGCCTCACGCTGAGCCTCCAACACCCCTTCTGAGGGAGGTGCTAAAGCATCATTTCAGGGCACAGACCCTCATCTCAGGCTTCACAGCCTCATTCTCAAACCCAAAGCCCCATTCCTGGGCCCAAACCCTCCTTTGGACAGCCCAGACTCCCCCTGAAGGGGGCTCAAACCCTCTGCTACAGCTCCAAGCCTCCCTTGCAGTTCCCACAGCTCCGGATCCAGCAGCAAAGCTTTGTTTCAGGGGGCCACAGGGGAAGCACTGGGTTCCCCTCTGCTGCAGGCTCTGTTCAAAGCATCAGGGAGAGCATCAGCCCAGCATCCTAGTTAGAGCCCAGTGCCTCACTGGGAGGGCCAAAGCCTCCTTTTCAGGCATCATCTCCTCATTTCAGTGTATCAACTCTGTTTTCAGGCTCCAGAGCCTCATTTTTAAGGTCCCAATGCTCTTGTTTCTTTGGCTACGTCTCCGATTTAGTGTCCAAAGCCCCGTTTTCAGTTTCTCACTGCACATCTTTGTGCTCCCAAGTGGCGTTTTGAGAGTCCAGCCAGAATTTTAGTGTGAAAGCCACCTCTGCAGATTAGAAACCCTCCTTCTGATGCAAGAAATGCCTACGTTAG
>NW_009953515.1:159650-168489 GCF_000747805.2 Chaetura pelagica
CCAGAAACTAGAAGAAAGCATGCGTCGGAAAAAGAGACGCCCACCCCTGGACAAGCCAACCCTTAATGAATATGCATCGATTAAAGAAATGAAAGCAAAAAAACTGGGATTGTCAGTTGCGCGTCTTGGTGGAGCGGTGACTCCTGGCATGTCCAGCGCTGTTTGCTCGCTCAAAAAATTATTAATTTGGCTAAAAATCCCATTTGGGACTGAGTCATTTATAACAAGGACTTTAAAAGAAAGTCTTAAGTTAAACTTCTCACTAATAAAAATACTAAAACCAAGTACATGGGCTGTGAAGTCAGCCAAGACTGCTTGCTGACCCCCGGGATGTGAGGTGACCACCAGTGCAGGATCCAGCTAAGCAGATGGAGTGGGAGCCCCATCTGCAACTAAATACCAACAGGAAGTTTCATCATATGTTGTGCTAGACACAGAGATAGAATCCAGCCAGCCACTCAGAGGGCATCAGCAGCTGTGTGGTTCTCTCGCCTGCAAGAGGCTCCTTGCCCTCATTTGGCCTTGGAGCTGGCAGCTCCCGAAGGAAGCAGAAAGCCATGACACAGCCTGCAGGTGTCCAAGCACCTCACCTGTCCCTCCCAGCTCCAGGGGGACAGGTAATGCCACGGCCCTTAGCCGTGGGGGCACATTTCCAAAGCCCCCCAAGCACTGACCCCACTTGCCACCACCTCGGGAGGGCAGGGCTCCCACAGGGGAGCCAGAGACTCAGCCCGCACTAAGGAGGCTTTGGGGCTCCCAGCTCCTCACTGAGCTCACACAGCCTCTGTTCCTTCATCTCCAAAGCCTCACGCTGAGCCTCCAACACCCCTTCTGAGGGAGGTGCTAAAGCATCATTTCAGGGCACAGACCCTCATCTCAGGCTTCACAGCCTCATTCTCAAACCCAAAGCCCCCTTTGGACAGCCCAGACTCCCCCTGAAGGGGGCTAAAGCCCTCTGCTACAGCTCCAAGCCTCCCTTGCAGTGCCCACAGCCCCGGATCCAGCAGCAAAGCTTTGTTTCAGGGGACCACAGGGGAACCCCTGGGTTCCCCTCCGCTGCAGGCTCTGGCCAAAGTGTAGGGGGAGCATCAGCCCAGCATCCTAGTTAGAACCCAGTTCCTCACTGAGAAGGCCAAAGCCTCCTTTTCAGGCATCATCTCCTCATTTCAGTGTATCAACTCTGTTTTCAGGCTCCAGAGCCTCATTTTTAAGGTCCCAATGCTCTTGTTTCTTTGGCTACGTCTCCGATTTAGTGTCCAAAGCCCCGTTTTCAGTTTCTCACTGCACATCTTTGTGCTCCCAAGTGGCGTTTTGAGAGTCCAGCCAGAATTTTAGTGTGAAAGCCACCTCTGCAGATTAGAAACCCTCCTTCTGATGTAACAAATGCCTACTTTAGTGCTCTATAGTCTCCTTTTGAGAGTCAAAAGCTTGGATTCTAGGTCTTAGTTGTATAATCCAACACCTGGATGGGGTTAGGTAATGCCTTGGAACAGAGATTTTTGTAGAGATCTCCGAAGTGCCAGAGAGTCCTTGCTTACCTGGGTGCTGGTACCTGGAAACTCTCAACAGACTGTTTCCATGCCATTTGCAAAATCCTTCAGGGACCACATGGACAAAATTATGTCCCCTCGGGGCTTTCCTTTTGTGGGCTCTGAGGTGGTGCAGACCCCCCTTTTCACTGAGACACCTTGCAACATCAACATCAGCCAACATTGGTCCTGAGTTAGTTAAAACTGCACTAGTCCCTACATTGTTCTTTTTCCAGCAGCAGGTACAGTAGGCTGATACAACCTGGTGTTTTCTGACCTTGCCTCCTGGAACAGTAAGTCTAGAAAACTGGGTACCTTTCTGTCCTGGTGCAAATGTAGCCCTCTGGGGCCATCAGGCACTCCTGAACGGTACCTGGAACTGTTTGCAGAACGTACCTAAGACCGCTCATGCTTGGAACAGAGGCCAAAGATGTGGCTTTCATGGAAAGCCAGTTGTGGCTATCATGGAAAAGTACTGACCAAAGCCAAGCTCTGGGATCCTGTAAATATTGGTCTTAAGAGGGAGGCTCTTTGGAGCTCCTCGGGATCGCACTGAGCTGCAACCCCACACCTCATGTGTCTCATGAAGGAAGCTGGTTCATCCGATGGAAATAGTAGCTGCCACTTCTCTGAGAGATGGGGGAAATCAAGCCTTGATGGGGCTGGTGTCATTTGACTCGATGCCATGATCAGGGTGATAAGGCCACTTCTTTCTTGGAATTAGGTACCAAATTATTATTAGGTACACACGTCCCCAAGGCTGAAAGCCAATCCCCAGCTGGGTGCCGGCCCTCGGCTGCCCACCTACCTAATCCCCGTGCTCGCCGTGGAGCAGCCTGGGCATCCCAGGCTTGCCGGGCCACCAGGAAGAGGAAGAGAAGGAGGCAGGCAGAGGACAAAGCCCCCCACACCTTCATGATGTTCCTGCTGCTGTCTGTGCTGCTGTCGCTGCTGCTGCTGCTGCCACACCAGCACTGACCACTGAACCAGAGCACAGGCGGAGCACTCACCAGGGCTCTGTGATCTCACACCTGGCCTTCCAATCACAGCCCCCCTCAGTCTTGCTCCTGTGGCATCACTTGGAACCAGAATCTTGCAGAATCTTCCGGAACAGGCAGGGCTCTGGGTGTAGGTAGAGTGTGCCATGCCTCCTGATGGAGAATAGCAGCACTCCCAGTGACTCCTGGACAATGTCCTGCTCGGGAGACCTGGTTTGAAGGCAGTTTGGCAGCAGACCCTGAGGCCCTGCTGGGGGAGTGGCCACATCTGGCTCCTTCCAGCAGCATTTTGGAAAGTCTTTTCCCAGCTGTGAGCCCCAGGCCAAGGGCACGGGGCAGAAACAGCCCCCACCCCTGGGGGCTCCAACCCCCAGCTGGCCCATCTCCCAAAACTACTCAGACTTTCCAACAGGTTCCCCCTCTAACTGAATTATCTTCAGTTTTGAGAAAACAAACTGTATACTTCCAGATGCAGTAGGCTGACTAAGCCTGTTAGAGGGCAACTCAACCACCACCTTTGTGATCTCCTTGTCAGTGACTTACAAATGTGGTGTTGCAAAAGATCTAATGGCTAATAAAAAGTATCCTCTCTTCCCCAAATCTTGGTTTCTCACACACCCTCAGACTACTGCAGTCATAATTGCACTGTTCTTCTCTTAATTCCCACTTGTCAGAAACTCCTCCAGAGCATCATCCCCTGACCTGACTGACAGCCCCTGTGCTTGGGCCAGGGTGTGTGTGGCTTTCCCTGTGCCTGGGGCATCCCCAGCCAGCCCCTCCTGCCTGCAGCTCTCCCCGGGCCACCGCAATGGCAAGAACATGTGCATTGGTCCAGAGGACTGGAGGACCTGCCTTATGAGGAGAGGCTGAGAAAACTGGGTTTGTTCAGCCTTGAGAAAAGAAGGCTTCAGGGAAACATTATTACAATGTCCCAGCACTGAAAGGGAAAAAAAAAGTACCAAGAAGATGGAGACTCCCTATTTACAAGGAGTCACATGGAATAGACAAGGGTTATGGGCAGAAGTTGCTCCTGGGGAGATTCCAGTTGGACACAAGGGTAAATTTTTCACCATGAGGACAGTCAAACATTGGAATAGCCTCCCAAGGGAAGTGGTAGATTCCCCCACATTGGAGAGTTTTAAGTCCCAGCTTGACAGGGTGCTGAGCCATCTGTCCTGGTTTGAGCCAGGATGAAACCAATTTTCCTTTTACTGACTTTTTTTTTTTTTTTTTCCCCTTCAGTAAGCTTTCTTTTAACTAGTCACAGAGCCTTCCAACTAAGGCTGATAAGAGAGGAATGTTTTTCTAACTACTGGGTTTTCAAGGTCACATCTTTGCCCTGCTGGCTCAGACACTACAGGGAGATCTATGACCCCTCGTAGGAGGCTGAGTTAGACAGACAGCAGAATTGGCCAGAGATATTCCATTCCATATATCTACGTAAGCTCAGAGGAAGGTCAGAGATGACAGACAACTTCCTTCCTGCTTCTTCTTCCCTTCTCTTTCATCCATGGCTGGCATCCGGGCAGGACTCTGTCCATCCCTCACCGTCGACCCCCAGGCTCGAGCTCTCCTGACCCTCATCACTCTGTGCTTTCTCCAGCAGCAGCTCCGGGATTTTTCAGAACTGTTCCAGCTCAGGAGATGCTGTGGAAGTTGCTGGGGGTGGGGGGAGGTGAGAGGCTTTTGCACGTATCTGAACATATTTGTGTATAATTGTATATATTTTCTTGTATCATTGGTGTTTAATTAAAGCTGTGTAGTTTAGTTTTCAATCCAGCCAAGTCTCTCTTTTTTTCTCTCTCTCCTTCCCTACCTGTGTGGGAGGGGGAGGGGATCGAGAGCGTTGTTGTTGAACCTGAGTCAAATGGTGACAGGAGGGATTTCATTGGGGTTGCCCTCCTCCCTCCCTCTCCTTTGATCCACAACTGTCTCTCAGAGAGAGCATCCTAAGGGCACAGTGCTTTTGCATTACTTCCCGGAAGGGCACAGTACTTTTGCATATATCCCTGACAGCCATTTACCGTATTTACATTTTTCCTAAGCCTCATCCCTCAGTTTGTGTTAATCCTTAATAAACCATTTAATTAATAAAGTAAATATTGGCCCCAGTAACAATTTGTGGGCGTAGTGAGGATGGCATTCTAATCTCCACTCTAAAATACATTTCCCAGAGGCCGTTCCTCTGCGTGAGGCGAGTGCCACGTGTGACCTTCGCTCTCATTTAAATACCTCTCCAAACTGGGGGGGAACTCAAGGAAGCACCTGCCAGCTGGTGGCCTCTCTGACAGCATCGGCTTGTGACAGTGACATACACAAACACTGCTCTTTGTCTTGTCTGTGTCGTGTGTTTGATTCGTATTAATTTAATTTTTTTCCCCAAAAAAACCCCAGGAGCTCTAATGGCTCCTTGGATGGTGGGCCATGACTGGTGGGACTGAACTGTAAAATCAGGATCCCAGGGAGCCGGGAAGGCCACTGTTAGAGGGTTGATGCTTTCCTCACCATGGCATCCAAGGGGGGGTGATATCTCTTTCTCTCTCTCTTTCCTTTGCTGCCTTCTTCTTACAGATGTTTTGGTAAGGGGCCATGCTGCCTACTAGCAGACTTTTCCAGAGCTTCCAGTTGTTCATTCCATAAATGCATGTTCCCAGTTTCAGCTAACATCTGCCATCATTAAAACCTTTGAACAGTTTGGTGTCATTTGACCTGAATTTAGCCCGAGGGAATCACAAAACCGTTACGACCCTTTCTGGGTGGGGGTGCTGGACAGGGCTGAAACTGGGACTGGATCCAGCCCCCCCCCTCCGGTTCCTCCCTGAGAAGCAGTTTAGAAAGCAAGGGGGTCGAGTCTGCACCTGCCGGGGTTGCCCAGTCTGGGTGGTGACAGGGACTGGTTCTGTACTGGTGCCCAGGAGCGGTGGGTGGGATGCAGAGGAGCGGCGGTGCCATCTTCATCCCTACGCTTCGGGAGCCACGCGCTGGGCATCATTACTGGTTACACCAGTGCTCCCTCTCCTTGACGAGCCAATACATGGGGGAGGACCTTTCTTCACTTCCTCTTTTTCTCCAGACCATTTACAAAGACCCTTAAGGATTTTCACCATTCTGGGGATGTTCAAACCAGCATGATCCTCATGAACCTGTTGCTCTGTCTCCTGAACTATGTCAGGCTTTGATTTTGTTTAGGGTCAAACCCTCTACTACCAATGTTATCCCAGCAGCTATTCCAAAAAGAGAGAGCATGTCGGGCTACTCCAAGCCCTGCAATGGACAGTGCAGCCTCTCCAGCCCCTCCAGCCCCTGTAACAGGCAGCATATCTGCCCCTAGGGCACCTGCTACAGTTTCTCCACCCTCATAGGCTGCCTGGGTGTCCTGCAGCTACTTCAGCCCTTGCAACAGTCACTGCAGCTACTCAAACCACAACAGGCAGTGTGGCTACTCAGACCCTATTGAGAGGCATCGCAGATGGACTAAAGGACCAACCTGTGCCAGTATCAGTTCCCCTGTACGGAAGAAGACATGGACACATAGGTCAGTATGTTCAGAAAGGGATGAAGAAGGTCCTGCTTCTCATCTTCCTAAAGGAGGTGAGGGTGCACCAGGGCTGGTAACCACGTGATCTCTAGCTCTGAGGGAGATATGGGATCTATGGAAAGATCTCAGCCTTCATCAAGACTAGCACCTAGTCATTTGGCTGCTCAGATGCTGACGATGGCAAAAGCACCCCCTGTGAATGGCTCAGAAGCTCCCCTTCTTGACATTGATTACCTAAGGAAGGGCTATTTTAAAGACCCAAAATTGTGCCAGTGGACTTTTAGTACAACTGCTGTGGAGAGGGAGGAAATCAAACAGCTGTCTACCCTGCCAGAGGATGCTTCTGATGTGAGGCTGCTGAAAGCTGAAGGAGATCAAGTGTCAATCACTACTACAAAGGTACACTGGCAGCAACATCACCCCAACAAAAACTGTGTAATTCCCACCAAAAAGTGGACAAGAGCGTCCAGGAGTGATCAGCAAAACTCTCTCACTCTTTAACAGCTCCGTATGGCCAGGGCAAAAGTCTAATGAAGAGTGGAGAAGGCCAGCAGACTACTGTGGCCTGGATGAAGTCACAACACCCTGAGAGCTGCTGTTAGAAATGAAATGTAGTGTTGTTTTTGCATCCTAGTATTAGAAGCATAGTGTTTGGTTTAGTGTTGTTTTCACTTCCTAGTGTTATAGAAGCATATTGTTGGGTTGTTTTTCTTTATGTATCTACCCTAGTGTTAGGAATATAATTGTTTAGGAGAAGTGAGATATTAGCACATTCCAATGACGCCTGGAGTGGTTTACAGTCCAGGAAACTGAGAGACTTAATTGGGCTCCATCTAGGGGATCCGAACATGGAGCAGGATTTATGGCCAAGATAAGACCAAACAAAGCCACTTCTGTCTTGCTCCTTGGGGCAGGATACACCAGTAGGTATAGATAATTTTGTTAATTGGGAAGACTGCCAAGGGGGCAAGAAAGGTCAAAATTATACCTTAAAAGGGAAAAAGTAAACTGCTAGAATGGAATGTGTAAACAGGGGTGGGAAACTTATAGGACAATTAGAAGCATCGGATAGGCTGTAAACCCTGGACTTCCAAGCCAGTGGGGAAACAGGGAAGGGAACTTTGCTTCGGGAATAGGGAATATAAACCGTTATTCACACGCCTATGGGTGTGCCTGCTTGTTTAGGTCACCCAATCTTGCAAGAGTGTAAATAAACTGTGCTTCACTGAAGGACCTGTTTGGGCCCGTTCATTAGCGCGACAAATGTTTCTCACAAATATGGGTGCTCATCCGGGATCCAAAGTCATCATCCAGGGAGTTGTCGTCTCCGAAGAATGGAAAGGTGCAACCTGTTGATTTCAACAGTTCCGTGGATCACGGCGCTGGCTCCAGGGAGACCGACCAAGACCCGAGACTGGTTATAAACAGATCCCACGAACCACAGAGGGGGGAATAAAGGATAAAGGAAAGTAGGCACATTGATATCGATCAGGCAAACTCCATGCCCGGACCAAGGTGAGAAAACTGACTGTTGAGTATTGCCTTGGTGGTTGGGGCCAGGGTGAGAAAACTGACTGTTACGTGTTGCCCCGGTGGTTTGAGACTCTTGCCTGTGTGTGTGTGTGTCTGTGTCTGTGTCTGTGTGTCTGTGTGTGAGACGTACATTAGTACGAAGCGAGTGCGGAGTCCAACTTGGCGCTTCTGTTCTTCCGCGAGGAAAACAGCCGGAGAAGGACGAAGCGAGAGCAAAAGAGTGCAAGGAGAGTCTTGGGAATGGGAAATAAAAGCGCTAGGCCTAGGGAGGATAAGGGAATATCTTCGGGAGCAATTCCTCCAGACAGTCCTTTAGGGAGGATGCTGAAGTAGTGGGAAGACACGTCAGGTACTAAAGGGAAGGATAAGAAGAAGATGACAAACTATTGTGTGTTTATCTGGACACGGGAATCCATATGGGGGTGGCAAGTGTTTTGGCCGAAGTATGGTTTGGATAATAGCTGGCTGTGCCAGGATTTGAATTTCTATGTGAATGCAAAATTTCCTTTTTCTTTGGAGGAGCGTGAGTATGCTCTGTGCTGGATGAGACCTACTTCAAGACCTCCTTCACATATTACAGAGCGTATATTTGCAATGAAAGCAGGTAACAGGGAAGATCAGGAGGAATCTCAACCCTGGGACCCTTTAAAATGTTTACCTCCTCCTTACAACCCTGCACAAAACCCCCATCCCCAGGACGGTCCTGTTAACCCTCCTCCACCCCCTCACAACCCTGAGCACCAGGAGAGTGTTGTAAATCCTCCCCCTACTTCACACACTCCTGTGAATTCCTCTCCCCCTTTACAGGACCCTGAGCACTGTGACAGCACTTACAAGGAAGCTGCGAGTGCTTCCCCTTTAGCAAATTTTCCAAAATTGACAAGAGAATTGGAACAATGTAAAAGAGATTTGGAGAGTTTTCCCATACAAGGGGGCAACCACCGACGGGCAGGCTTGCTGGAAGTTATGTTTCCTCTCTGGGAAGTACCTCTTGGGCCTGGACAGGTGGGATATGTCACTGCCCCACTGACAAGCGCTGAGGTGCGGAACTTTAAAAAGGAAATGAAATCATTGATTGAGGACCCTGTCGGCTTGTCCAAACAACTGGATCGATTTTTGGGTCCTAATTATTATTCCTGGGCAGAATTAATGTCCATCATGAATATTCTGTTTAGTGGACGTCACCGTTTGACTCAGGTCCGACAACAATGCTCTCAATCCCCTCCCCCCCCCGGTAGGGA
>NW_009953515.1:168715-174656 GCF_000747805.2 Chaetura pelagica
GTGATGGATGAACAGAGTCCTCCCTGGACGCCGGCCATGGACGGGAGAGAAGGGGAGAAGAAGAAGGAAGGGAGTTGTCTTCTGTGATCTCTGACCTTCCTCTGAGCTTACGTAGATATATGGAATGGAATATCTTTGGCCAATTTTGCTGTCCATCTAACTCAGCCTCCTACGGGGGGGTCACAGATCTCCCCATAGTGTCTGAGCCGGCAGAGTGAAGGTGCGACCTTGAAGCCTCAGTAGTTAGAAAAACATTCCACTGTCTTATCAGCCTAGCAGAACACACTGTTGCTAGTTAAAAGAAAGCTTACTGAAGGAAAAAAAAAATCAGTAAAAAGAAAAATTGGCTTCATCCTTGTTCAAACCAGGACAGTGGAGAAGAACAGGGAATGATTAGATGGGCGGCTCTGCAAGAATGGGAAAGGAGGAACCCCCCTGGGCAAGGGGCAGTTCCAGCAGAGCAGAAATTCCCCAATGTGGGTCCCAGTTGGGATAAGAATAACCCTGTAGACCAGAATAATGTGAAAGACGTGAGGGAACTAATAATACAGGGAATTAAAGAGGATGCCCTGAGATCTCAAAATTTTATTAAGGCATTTGAACTCCATCAAGGGAAGGATGAGTCCCCATCACATTTCTTACAAAGGTTATGGGATCAGATGAGGAAATATTTGGGGATGAACCCTGGGGATCCGGTGGCCCAAGGTTTGTTAAAAGTGCATTTTGTTACTAAGGCATGGCCAGACATTCAAAAGAAGGTACCGAAAATAGAAGGTTGGAGTGAGAAACCCCTCGAGGAGTTATTGAGAGAAGCACAGAGAGTGCATGTGAATCGGGAGGAAGAGAAACAGAAACAGAAGGTGAAAATGACAATGGAAGCAGAGACTCGAACCCATAGTGCAAGAGAGAGAGAGACTGGAAACAGAGCCAAGGGAAGGGAGAACAGAAAATGAGAGCAAGAAGTGCAGAATGAAGTAGGAGATTATCAGGGCAAGGATTGTCTGGTAACCTCCCCTCAACTGGATGTTATAACTGTGGCAAGCTGGGGCATTTTTAAAAGTAGTGCCCAGACTTGAAGAGAGAAGGGAGGGTGATGTCAATGATGGATCTTGAAACTCAGGAGTGATGGGGCCAGGGGTTCTCTCAGTCCCACCTAGAGCCCTTAATAAATATAAAGGTGGGACCCCAGGAAGAAGATGTAATCTTCTTGGTGGATACAGGAGCAAGCAGAACTTCTTTAAACTATGTTCTTCCTGGGCTAAAATTAACCTGTCAACTAGTGTTTGTTACAGGAATAGAGGGAGAAGGATTTGGAGTTTCTACATTTGAACCTACAACACTTAAAACTGGGAATAGAAAAGCCCAGGGACAGTTGCTGTATGTTCCTGAGGCAGGTGGTAGCCTATTGGGCGGGGACATGATTATACAATTGGGCTTGCAAATCAGAACTCACTCAGAACGTATGGTTGTTTCTATGAATGTGTTAACAGAACAAGATGAGTCTGGAATAGATCCCATGATGTGGGTCAAAGATGGTAACAGAGGTGGTTTGAACATAAGCCCTTTGAAAACTGCATTGCAAAAGACAAATGAGGTGGTGAGGCAAAAACAATATCCCATCTCTACTGGAGGAAAAATGGGTCTTCAGTCAGTAATTAAAACCTTGCTCAAAGACGGGCTATTGGAACCCTGCATGTCTCCTTTTAATATGCCTATCCTACCAATACTGAAGTCTGATGGATCTTACAGACTGGTGCGAGACCTGAGGAAAATTAATGAAATTGTGAAGTCCAGCATCCTGTGGTCCCTAACCCTTATACATTGATGAGTAAAATACCATATGAACACCAATGGTTTAGTGTTACAGACCTCAAAGATGCTTTCTGGGCTTGCCCATTAGATCCAGAAAGCCGAGACCTGTTTGCTTTTGAATGGGAAGATCCTCAGATAGGACATAAACAACAGCTTAGGTGGACAGTTTTACCCCAAGGGTTTACAGAGTCCCAAGTTCTGGAACATTTTGAACCACCTCAGGGCGTTTTATTGTTGCAGTATGTAGACCATCTTCTCCTTTCAGGAAGAGAATGGCAAGAAATAAAACAAGGCACAGATTCACTTTTAATTTTTTTTAGGGAAACAGGGCCTACGAGTCTCAAAGACAAAACTCCAATATGTGGAGGAAGAGGTTAAATATTTGGGACACCTTATTTCAGGAGGAAAGTGGAGAATTAACCCTGAAAGGATCCAGAGAATCGTAAGTCAGCCACTTCCCCGGACAAAAAAGAAATCGAGAAAATTTCTAGGTCTAATTGGATATTGCCACCTGTGGATCGAAGCCTATGCACAAAAGACAAAAGATTTATATCTCAAATGACTAGAAGAGGAACCTGATGTTCTTATTTGGACAGATGATGAAGCAAAACTAATCAAAGAACTGAAGAGGAGTCTAATAACTGCCCCTGCATCCTTAGATAAACCCTTTTGCCTGTTTGCCACAGTGGATAAAGGAGCAGCTTTGGGAGTTCTCACCCAAGAATGGGGGGGAAGTGACAGCCGGTGGCTTATCTGTCTAAACTTGTAGAACCAGTATCCCGGGGTTGGCCAGAGTGTGTGCAGGCAGTGGCAGCAACTGCCGTTTTGGTAGAAGAAAGCAGGAAATTAACTTTCGGGGGAAAACTGAGTGTGAACACACCACATCAATTGAAAACAATTCTGACTCAGAAAGCTGGTAGGTGGCTGACAGACTCTAGGAGCCTGAAATATGAGAGTACGTTGATGGAAAAGGATGATTTAACTTCAAAAACAGAGTCATGCCTGAACCCTGCCTCCTTTTTATGGAAAGGTGATAATGAAAACTCAGAACACAGTTTCTTGGACCTAATAGAATACCAAACCAAGGTCCGACCAGATCTTCAGGATATACCTTTGCACGCGGGACTTTGGCTGTTCATAGATGGATCTTCAAGAGTAATTCAGGGAAAGCGGCACATTGGGGATGCTACTGTAGAAGGGGTGAGCCGGGAAGTCAAAGAAATGGGGCGATTACCTAATGGATGGTCAGCCCAAACATGTGAATTATATGCTCTCAAGCAAGCACTACTAGTGCTAGAAGGCAAGGAAGGAACAATTTACACTGATTACACAAGATATGCCTTTGGAGTAGTGCATACCCTTGGGAAAATATGGGAGGAGCAGGGACTGGTAAACAGTAAAGGGAAGGAGTTGGCCCATGGAGAACTCAATCAGCAATTGCTACAGAACCTGATGCTGCCAGAAGTCGTGCATGCCAATGGGCATCAGAAAGGAAACTCCCCACAAGCTAGAGGAAACAGGCTGGCAGATGAAACTGCTCGAGAAACAGCCCTACAATCAGAAGTAATAACAATGAATTATCTCATTCCTGAGGTGCCAGCTCCAAAGACAAATCCAATTTTTTAAGAAAAAGAGGCTATCAAGAAACTGGGGGCAACAGAACAGAATAGGAAATTCTGTTACTCCCAGATGGTAGAGAAATGTGAAACAAACCATGAGGGAAATATTAGCTGTTCTGCATCAAGGTAGCCATTGGGGAACACAAGCCTTGTGTGACCTGGTGCTCCGAAAATATGGGTGCATTGGAATTTATACAATAGCTAAGCAAATTAGTGAAGGATGTATGGTTTGTAGAAAGATCAACAAAAATGTGCTAAAAAGGCAACCAACAGGGGGGAGAGTTCCAGCTTTAAGACCTTTTCAGAGTATTCAAGGTGATTTTACTGAATTACCAAAGATGGGCTGAGCTAAATATTTACTGGTTCTAGCAGATCATCTAACAGGGTGGGTAGACGCATTTCCCCTCAATACGGCTACTGCAGCAACAGTGGCAAGGGTAATCCTGGAACAGATCATTCCCAGATATGGGATAGTGGAAAACATTGATTCAGATCAGGGAAGTCACTTTACCTCCAAAGTGTTGCAGGACTTAATGAACAGCCTGGGTATTTTTTGGAATTTCTATACCCTTTGGCACCCTCCCTCTTCTGGAAAGGCCGAAAGAATGAATCAGACCTTAAAAAAACAGTTGTCAAAGTTAATGCTGGAAACTAAATTGCCTTGGACTAAGTGTCTACCTATTGCTCTGCTAAGAATCAGGACTGCTCCTCACAGACACATCAGGGTGTCACCTTATGAAATGCTGTTTGGACTGCCATAATTAGGCAAAGGTGATGGACTTCCACAGTTTGAAACTAAAGATGTTTTTCTGAAGAACTATATACTCAGGTTGCCGTCTTCTTTGTCCTCCCTTAGGCACCAAGGGCTCCTGGCGCAGACTCCACCCTTGGAAGTTGCAGTGCATCGATTTCAGCCTGGAGACTGGCCCTGGTTAAAATCCTGGAAAGAAGCCAAACTCCAACCAACCTGGGAAGGATCATTTCAAGTTCTGTTGACTACAGAGACTGCTGTCTGGACAGCTGAGAAAGGGCGGACTCATTATATCCAACTCAAAGGACCAGGTAGAGGCTCCACCTGAGAAAGAACAGTGGCAGGCCTACCCAGCTGAAAACCCCTTCTGCCTTAAACTGAAGAAGCACTAGAATTGATCAATGCTAATTGATGAAGTAGTGTTTGTAGCAATTCTAGTTATTCTGTTGTGTGGGAAAACATTGGTTCTGTGGGCATAAAAGGAGAAGAGAACCTTTTAGTGAAAATGAGGGGGATCATAATAATAGTGAGTTGTTGTCTGTGGAACATTCAGGGGTTAATACTGCCCCGATGGTACAACAACTAAGACACTGCAAGGACTCACTACTCTAGCAGATGAATTAGCAGAAAATTCGGGGATAGCTCACTCACTGGATGGTTTGAGTCCTGGTTTGAGAAATGGAAGGGGATGGTAATTTCCATTTTAACATCCTTAATTATAGTGACAGGAGTACTGATTGCAGTAGGATGCTGCATAATTCCATGTGTACGAGATCTTGTTCAACCTCTCATTGAAACTGCTTTATCAAAGCAAATGCCCCTAAAGCCACCTTCATACACTGACACAATGCTAATATTAGATGAGCAAAATCCAGACTGCCTCTCCCCTGAAGAGAGATGTGAGATCATGTTGTCCGAACTGGAGGAATCTTACAGAACAACTTGAGATAATGCAAAAAGCAACAGTAGTGTAAATAAAGGAAGGGGGAATTGTTAGAAATGAAATGTAGTGTTGTTTTTGCATCCTAGTGTTAGAAGCATAGTGTTGGGTTTAGCGTTGTTTTCACATCCTAGTGTTAGAAGCAAATTGTTGGGGATTTTTTTATATATATATATAACCTAGTGTTAGAAATATAATAGTTAGTTGAAGAGAAGTGAGATATCTGCACATCCCAATGACACCTGGAACCCCAGGAAAACAGGTGATTAATAGACACGCATTGAGAAGTGCAGGATCTGTGCATCACTTACACAATATGGAGCAAGGAGGGTACTTTATTAGTGTTGTTGTTGATCCTACTTATTATGTTTGCATTATTATTATTATTTCAATTTACTTCCATTCTGAAACATTTTTTGTCTCCACCTACGCGTCTCCTAACCCGTATCCCTCCAACTCTCTCCCCAGCCCCGAGGGTATGGGGAGGGTGAGACCGTGGCACCACAAAAATAACACCCTTGAGTGGCTTTCACTCCCAAGTACCAACTCCCTTAACCTCCTGCTCCCTGGATTCATTAAGATTGTGCAAGCAGACTGGATTGCATTACCAAAGAACTCCAGCCTTCAACTCGGACAGATTTTTCGCCAGTATAGACAAGCCTTCAGATGTGCTTGATGAAGCCCCAGGTCAGTCCATCAGCTGCAGGGTTCTAGGTAACTTCTTAGGTTGTAATGTGAAAAACCTGGACATGTTCATTCTGTCTAACATCCTTCCTAGTACATATTTGCACCCACCCCTCCCACCAGGCAGTGCTGGGA
>NW_009953516.1:0-341 GCF_000747805.2 Chaetura pelagica
GGGGGTCAATGTCACCCACGGGGGGTCAAATTCACTCCACGGAGGGTTCAATGTCACCCCAGGGAGGTCAATGTCACCCACGATTGTTTAATGTCACCCACGGAGGGGTCAATGTCACCCACAGGGGGTCAATGTCACCCACGGGTGTCCAATGTCACCTAAGGAGGGGTCAATGTCACCACAGGGGGGGTTTAATGTCACCCACGGGGGGTCCAGGGTCACCCACGGGGGGTTCAATGTCACCCACGGGTGTCCAATGTCACCTAAGGAGGGGTCAATGTCACCCATGGGGGGTCCAGTGTCACCCACAGGGGGTCCAGGGTCACCCACGAGTGTCCAAT
>NW_009953517.1:0-2066 GCF_000747805.2 Chaetura pelagica
GGGGTGGGGACATCACCTCAACTCCCCAAAACCCCCCCAAAAACCCCCAAAAGCCCCCAAATTTGGCGCCGCGGGATCCGGAGCCAAAAAACCCGCCCGAAACGGGAAACAAAACAAACAACCCGGGATTTGGGGCCTGAAAAAGCCACGAAAGGCCCCAAAAACGACTTGGATTTGTCCCCAAAAGGCACCACAGGGCCCCAGGCTGCAGCTTTGTCCCCAAATCCACAACTTTGCCCCCAAATCCACCTTGAGTTTGTCCCCAAAAACCACCAGAGGCCCCAAATCCGACGCGAGTTCGTTCCCGGATTCGTCGCCAGCCCCAAAAGCCACCAAAGGCCCCAAAACTGACTTGGATTTGTCCCCAAAAGTCACCACAGGGCCCCAAACTGCAGCTTTGTTCCATTTGTCCCCAAATCCGCTTTGAATTTGTCCCCAAAAGCCACTGGGGACCCCAAAACCAACATGAATTTGTCCCCAAAACCAACGTTTGTCATCAAATCCGACGCGAGTTCGTTCCTGAATTTGTTTCCGGCCCCAAAAGCCACAAAAGGCCCCAAAACCGACTTGGATTTGTCCCCAAAAGGCACCACAGGGCCCCAAACTGCAGCTTTGTCCCCAAATCCATCCATTTGCCCCCAAATCCACCCTGAATTTGTCCCCAAAACCGACGTTTGTCATCAAATCCGACGCAAGTTCGTTCCTGGGTTCGTCACTGGCCCCAAAAGCCACGAAAGGCCCCAAAACCAACGTGGATTTGTCCCCAAAAGCCACCACAGGACCCCAAACTGCAGCTTTGTCCCCAAATCCACAACCTTGCCCCCAAATCCACCTGGGATTTGGCCCCAAAAACCTCTGGGGACCCCAAAATCAACGTGAATTTGTCCCCAAAAACAACGCTTGTCATCAAATCCGACGCGAGTTCGTTCCTGGATTCAATATCGTTCCTAAAAGCCACGAAAGGCCCCAAAACCAACGTGGATTTGTCCCCAAAAGCCACCACAGGGCCCCAGGCTGCAGCTTTGTCCCCAAATCCACAACTTTGCCCCCAAATTCACCCTGAATTTGTCCCCAAAAACCACCGGAGGCCCCAAATCCAACGTGAGTTGGTTCCTGGACTCGTCGCCGGCCCCAAAAGTCACCAAAGGCCCCCAAAACGACTTGGATTTGTCCCCAAAAGCCTCCACAGGCCCCCAGGCTGCAGCTTTGTCCCTAAATCCATCAATTTGCCCCCAAATCCATGATTTTTGTCCCCAAAAACCTCTGGGGGCCCCAAATCCGACATGAATTCGTTCCCGGATTCGTCACCAGCCCCAAAAACCACGAAAGGCCCCAAAACGGACTTGGATTTGTCCCCAAAAGCCACCACAGGGCCCCAAACTGCAGCTTTGTCCCCAAATCCATCCATTTGCCCCCAAATCCACCCTGAATTTAGCCCCAAAACCCACATTTCTCCCCGAATCCCACATGAGTTCGTTCCCGAATCCGATTTGTCCCCAAAAGCCACCAAAGGCCCCAAATCCAACTGGAATTTGTCCCCAGAAATCACCACAGAGCCCAAATCCACAACTTGGTCCCCAAATCCATCGATTTGCCCCCAAATCCCCCCTGGATTTGACCCCAAATCCAACATTTGCCCCCGAATCCGACGCGAGTTCGGCCCCAAATTCGACGTCGGCCCCAAAAAGCCACGAAAGGCCCCAAAACCGACTTGGATTTGGCCCCAAAAAGCCACCACGGAGCCCAAAACTGCAGCTTCGGCCCCAAATCCTTCATGAATTTGTCCCCAAAAGCCTCTGGGGACCCCAAAAACCAACGTTTGGCCCCAAAAGCCACCAAGGGCCCCAAACCTGCAGCTTTGGGCCCAAATCCACAAGTTTCCCCCCAAATTTGTCCCCCAAAACCCACCAGGGACCCCAAAATTCACGTGAGTTGGTCCCCAAATCAAATATTTGTCCCCAAATCCAACATTTGGCCCCAAAATCCAACATTTGGCCCCAAATTCATCCCCAAAAGCCACCGAGGGCCCCAAACCTGCAGCTTGGGCCCCAAACCCACGAGTTTCC
>NW_009953518.1:0-57667 GCF_000747805.2 Chaetura pelagica
CCAGTCACTGTCAGATCCCCAGGGAGAGGCAGGTGATGGGATCACATACTGCTTCCTCACCCTATTTCCACAGCAGGGTGGTTTTGGCTGTAGGATCAGAGATCTGGGGAAAGCCTCATGAGAAAAGGAACCACAGGACCCTGTCAATAAACCCCATAAGCAACAAAACCTTTTTCATTGTGTTGTGAGGCCACTTTTTATTAGTGAATTAATAGGAATAACTGGGCTATTTTAGTGACTAACTGGGCTATTTTAGTGACTAACTGGGACAGTACATTAGTAGCAGTGTTAATAATTGTGAAGTGGCAGGAACCTTGTAAGAGTGGGAAGATGAGATACAGTATTTATCCCTTGTGCAAAATCTCTTGTATTATTAAAGATATTGGGTTAACCAGGGATAGATTTAATACTTCAGCTCTGTTTTTATTGGATAATTAGTAGTGAGCAATCCCAACCCTGGGACAAGGATAGAAACCTGAAAAAGCAAGGAAGTTGTGAAAGGAGGGGAAGTAAAAGAAAATAGGGAGCGGGTTTGGGGTTTTGTATCTTTTATCTTCTATTTTTATATCTTATATCTTTTAAAATAGACAACCCCAGTGTCCAGCTGGAGCAGGCAGGGGGGCATCTCCTGGCTCCAGAGACAAGCAGGGAGGGAGGATGTGGGTGTCCCTCTGCAGCCCAGTGCTCAGACTGCCCATGAGATAAACCCTTGCAGGGGGTTTGCTGACTTCTCACTACACATCTTGTCACCCCCCCAGCTTGTGCACTGCCACTGTTACAAGAGTAATAATAATAATTGAAAAAGCATCACTTGTGTGATGGTGAAGGTCTTGCTTAATTTTAGCTTCCCAGATAAAACCACGTATCGAGAGCAGTAATTGTAAGATGTGGTTATGAAGGAATTAGAGTAAGATTGAAAAGCTGGGTTTTGAAAGGCTCTGGAGATGTTTAGTGGTGATGAAGGGCACGTGGGATGCCAGCCTTTGGAGGGCTTGGAGGTGCAAACCACAGTTCCTTCAGCTAATTGTGCAGAAAAAGAGCCTAGTGCTGCAGTTTTCTCTGCAAACTGGTGTGATTGTGCAGCAGCACCAACAGTTACTGAGGATGGAGGCTGCTTACTTCCCCCATTTTTTATTATCAGCAAAACTTTAATTACAGCTTACCTACCACCTTCTGCCTGCGTTTACAATGCAATAAATTTTCTGTCTCCCTATGCAATCTGCATCTCAAGCAGTGCAGTGCTCTGGCAGTGGCTATTATTGATTACTTGCAGAAATTATACCAGTGTTTGTTCCAAGGAAAACAGGGATGCAGAGACACAAGTGGGTGCCAGGTATTAAAATGTTCCCTCTCTCCACCAGCCCTCACCTGTATGGGCTTTACTGAGCAACACAACTCCAAGGGAGAAGCCCAGTACAGTTATTTTAAAGTGATTGATGGGAGTCAGAAGCAGGATCAGGAATTTGGACTGAATTTGGCTCTTGACTTCTTAAAAAACAGAAGGAGATTTTCTTGTTGGGTTTGGTTTTTTGGTGTGTGGGTTTTGTTTTTTTGTGTTGGATTTTTGCTTTGGTTTGGTGTTTTTTGGTTTTTTTTCTCCCCTGGGCTGTAAGACTGTTTAAAACTGGCATGCAGGCAAAGCTGGTGGCTTAATGATTTAAAAAATAAAAATGAAAATGCTTTGTAGTGTTCCTTTAATTTTTCTTTTTGAATATCTGGAGCACATGTGGCTGTGAAGAGTAATTAAAGGTGGAATCAAGTGGCTTTTAGCTGCTGGGAAGGAAAAAAGTGTTAGAAATGGAGTAAATGAAATATTTGAAAAATATTATCTCTGGGATTACTGCTGGTTTGAAAATATATTCAACAAGATTCATTAAAAGAGTCTGAAGGTGAACATTTGCTTCTCATTTATAGCTTGTGATTATTTATCAGTAAATTCAGTGACTTAAGGAATGCCATGGCTGCTGCAGCCTCTGGCTGACCTCAGATGTTAGATGTACAGGAAAGGCAGCTCCAGTTATTTAACAAATGTAATGGTCACGTTCTCATCTGGTGTAAATCAGTTCAAAATGAATTGGCTGGAGCTGTGGTGTTCAACACCCAGTGCTGATGCTCAGGTGGTGGGTGATGTTTGGTTTATGGGATGCAGTGCTGGCATTTGGGAGCTCTTTGTTACTGTCCAGGAGTGAAACAGCTAAAATAGTCTGAGCAGGAGAAAAATGGAGCTGTTGGGCTGACAAGCCTGTGACTTGGGCAGTCCTGGAGGGTGGTGAAGAGGGAGGTTGGGTGGTGGCTGGAGTCAGCTGAGCACTGAAAGCAGCACCAGGGCTGCCTTGGGACTCCTGCTCCTTCCCAACCTGAGCAGGATCCCCCACAGCCCAGGAGAGGGGGAGAACCACAGGCAGGGGTACTCAGGGGGTACCTTGTGCCCCTCCAGTGCTCATCCTGAGCAAGGAGAATGTCCTTGTTCTTGTGCTGAGTATCGAGTGTCGCTAATGATGATTTATCTCTAGAGTTAAGCTGGATGAATATTAAAAGGTTGTAATTGTTGGAGAACAAGCCTGATTTTAAACCTGTTGCATCTTATTCCCCTCTGTAATGAGGAGAGGAGAAAAAACTTCCTTCTTCCTGAATCTCCCACCTTTGTGTCATGCGAGAACCTGTCCCAAAATGACGTCCTGCAATAACCTGTCCCAAAATGACGTCCTGCAATGTTATCAGATGTAGTAGCTTTGAAAAATGTAAAGGGAAAAATGAAGCCAGAAGGGAAAAATGAGAGTGCATTGGCATTGGTAGGGCTGTCTCTGCTGGTGCCCATGGCCAGGGCAGCACAGTGGGTGGGAGGCTAAGGGGGGGTAGATGCCAACTCTGGGGGTTTCCCCTCTGCCTGTGGATGAGCATCCCATGTGGGCTGTGCCTCTCACTGCCCATCAGATGCTGCTTATATGGAGGAGAGAGCAAGGGTGTGTTTACCCAGATATTCCTGCCTGGAATTGCAGGTTGAAGGGGATTAAAGACAGGAGCTGGAGGATGATTCTGGCTGAAGACAAACCCTAGTGTGCAGAGAAATTAATTCAGTTTCCTTCTATGATTTTTATTTATTATTATTTTCTCTCAGTATTGTTTGCTTCAGTTCTCAAGTTGAGTGATATGGGGAGGGTTAAATGTAAGGTGGTTGTTTTTATTTTTTTGCTTGGAATCTCAGGTATTGATGATGTAAGAAGGGCTGAGTTTTTTGTAAGTGGTTGGGACTTGGTTTTTCTCCTTTTTTTTTTTTTTTTTTTTTTTCCTGCCTGGAATTGCAGGTTGAAGGGGATTAAAGACAGGAGCTGGAGGATGATTCTGGCTGAAGACAAACCCTAGTGTGCAGAGAAATTAATTCAGTTTCCTTCTATGATTTTTATTTATTATTATTTTCTCTCAGTATTGTTTGCTTCAGTTCTCAAGTTGAGTGATGTGGGGAGGGTTAAATGTAAGGTGGTTGTTTTTATTTTTTTGCTTGGAATCTCAGGTATTGATGATGTAAGAAGGACTGAGTTTTTTGTAAGTGGTTGGGACTTGGTTTTTCTCCTTTTTTTTTTTTTTTTTTGTGATTCTTGGCTGTGGCACTAGATGGTGTTTAAACAAGCAGGGGTGGGTAAATAAACAGGAATCCCAAAGAGTCAGTGGGGTTGAAGAAAGAATTATGTTTCAGGTGCTACCCAGGTGGATGAGCAACATTCTCTTGACTCCAGCCTTTGTTTGAAAAATTCAGGTTTCAGCATCCCTTTTATTTTGGAAATCAATAGTACTGACATGTAACCTGCTCTTAAAAAAAAAATAAAAGAGAAAAAACTTTAGATTCCAGCTCAGCCCCATCTTCAGCCCTTATGTAATCAATAATAATAAAGGAATAAATCTAACACTAAACCTTATGGATTCTGTGAAAATGAAAAATATAATGCCTGATTCCCTTGAGGAATTTCAGTTTATACTGACTCTTAAACAAGGGGAAGATGTTTCTCAAAATGAATTGCACTGTCTTTGTCTGCAAGATTCCCCTCCCAGTGCCTGGAATACATGTGAGCACAAACCCTGCTGTGTGCAGTTGTGCCAGCCTGGCTGGCTGGGGCACTTTTAGTCTGCTGGGTGAGACAGAAATTGGATGCTGTGTCTTTATAACAAGAACAGGATGTGAGGCCACCAGATGAGTGGATTTGGAATTAAAAAAAAATAGTAAAAAACAACAACAACAAAATCAATGTTATGCAGTTATGTTAGCAGTCCCCAGAGTGCTTCAGGACACTTGGGCAAATCAAGTGGAATTAGCTTGATACTGCACACTCTGTGCATTCACCTGGTTTATCACCTAAATATAACCACCAGAAGGCCTTATCTAGGAAAACCATTTAGAAAGCTCATACAAAAAGTGTTTAGTTTGGCAAGCCAAGTGTTTTCCCATGTGTTGATGCTGTTTAATACCTTGTGTTACAGTGTAAACCCCAGAAAACTCTGGATTTGCTCAATCTCAAAATAAATTCTGAAGTTCCTGCAAACAGAACAGGCACGATGTTACTGGAAGCTTAGAAACCAATGATTCTCCTTTAGCTGGACCTCAGTTCTAAAATACATCTCAGCAATATATTTAGCAGCTTTTTTATTTTCATTGGGGTTTGGCATTAGTAGCTGTTTTCTGAACCTTGCACAGGAGGTGTGTGCAGCTGGGATTAGGCACTTCGATACCCAGGAGCAGCACAACTTGTTCCCACTCTGCCTGGCACCAGCAAGGGGCAGATTCCCCACCCAGGCCTGGGGCTGCCTCTTGGGCTGGGACAGGAGCTGCAGGTCTTCCTACCAACCAGAGTTTCTGCTTTCATGTCCCACATACACTTGTGTCCCTGTGAGGCTGCTTATGCCCAGGCTGAAGTACAAGGAGCCATTGATCCATGTATTCCCTTGGCAGTGCTCTCATGACCACATGCCCTTACATCCAGCTTGTTCTCTGCAGCTTTCTAAATGCCCCACATACTGGAATTACACCTGAGGTCACTTGTGTGGGGTGAATCACCAGGTGATGTGGGGACAAAGCTGGGAGAAGGGTACAGAGCCTTTGATATGCTCACTGGTTTGGGGAGATGTCACTGAACTCTGGGGCCAAAATAAATAGTGAAGTACAAGGATGACCACGTGGGATCAGACCCTCTTTCTTTGCATTGGTGGGTTTTTGAACTTCTCCTGTGCTGATGCAAGCCACATCTCAGCTTCAAAGGACCCTCTGTTTAACCAACTGATTCCTCTTTTTTTAATTCATTATTGGTTTACACGTTTATGTAGGTTGTTTTGCATTGCTTTCATCAAGCCAGTGCTTCTTCCCCTACAGCTTAGACAATCAAGTGCTGTAGGAAATATATAATGCTCTTTGATGAATATTAAATGTGGAGAACAAATACATTTGGAAGATCTCTTTCTTCTGATAGAGTTGGTTGTTCCTGGTGCTGAAGCTGGGACTTGTGATGGCTCCTTGGGGACATGTGGGGTCTCCTCCTTGTTTTCCAAAGCCTTTCTGTGATGGAGCAAAACTTAGAACTTTACTCACTATTGGCTTTTTCTTGTAGTTTTAGTATTTTAGGTATTTCTTCATTCTTCAGTGTCTCACACTTATATTAAGTTTGGAGTTGCTGCTTTTAGTTTACTTTTAAAAGGCAACAGTTTCAGACCAAGGCTCCATCCACAGCTGCTCCATCCTTCCTGGCACAGCAGCCAAGAGGCTCCCTTACACTTCAGAAGTCACCTTTTGCTTTCTCTGCAATGTAGTATTACTTGAAATTTTGCCCAAATTAATAATTAGGCATCTCTAACAGATCTGCTTTACTGCATTTTAGACTAATATCCCTTAGGGATGACCAAAGTTAGGAGGAAAAATGTGGTTTTGTGACTGAAAGATGTATGAAATCTGTATGGAAAGAAATGTAACGTTTGTGCAAGGTCCTGCAAATCTGTTGTTTTCTGGCCAGAAATAGCTTCCTCCTGATTACAAATTGCTTTGAACAAAATCAGTGGCACCACCAGCAGTTGTTACAGGTTTCTGCTACGTCGCTTCTGCCTTTCACAGCTTTTCTTGGCATTTTGTACCAGACTGTTTCCTCAGTGAGATAAGCAAAGTGCTGGAGCTGTGAGTAAATACTCCAGACTTACAGGAAAGCCTGAAGAATTGTTGAAGAATGACCCTCTGGGGGATCTGGGGACACAGCATGCTTCTGCCAGCAGTGGCCAGGGTGGAGGTTATCAGAGAGGACAGAGGGGACACTTGACATTAAGAAATACTGATGCTTTTGATACGTTTTGACATGAGAGTTGGTGATGTTGGCTGGTCAATAATATCTCTCTGAGGTGGGACTGACCTTGGACATGTTCCTGTGAGGCAGGGACATCCGAGGCAGGCAAGTGGGTCTGTGCATTGCTGGCTTATGCTTTCATTTAGATGTGTTAGCAATTAAAAAAACAACAGCAACAAACAACAATACTAAGGATGTGAGATAAAACTTCTGTGTGTTAGAGGGGCTGGGGAAGAGAAGACCTCCCTGTGCCATAGGGAAGAGCTGGAGGCAAAGACTGGAAGCCAGTGGTGCTTCCACACATCATTTCATCTAACATGCAGCACTGGACACCAAATTGGTGGAGCTTTCACCACGGCTTTGTAAGGCAAGTGGTGTTATCCTTTCCAGCACATCTTCTCTGGCTGATGCTCATGAGTTATTTGTAAATAAGAGCTTTCTTTTTGCCTCTAATGGAATCACCTCGATGCATTGGTGCTCAGCTCCTTCTCTCTGCTGTAGCCTCCTGCAATTTTCTCTGTGAAGTCTTCACGTCAGATGGGCTCTCTAGAGGCTCAAAATGAATCACAGAACAAAATGAAACCTGACCTCATGCTGTATGTATTTTTTATGACTAGAGCTTATCTTATCAGGCACGGTTGCCTTCGTTGCACAGGAAAGAAATTCTGGCTGATCTTTCCTAGCAGAAAGAAAGAGATGTTGTTTCTTCAAGGCTTGATGGTACCATCTGCTTTGTATATGTGTTTCACCTAAGCATGACCTTGCTTTAGAATAGAGCAGTTTGTGAGCTCTGTTTTGAGCCTGGCCTGGCAGTAGCCCCGTGGCTTGGTGGTGGTTGAGGTGGTGGGGTGGGGTTGGTGGTGCTGCTGTGGCTGCTTGACAGTGATGCTAATTGGGTCGGGCAGACATCTCCAACAGCTGCAGCTAATGGGCTGCTGCACCAGGCTGGGACCAGGCCTCCAGGTGCCTTCTGCTCCACAGCAAATGCACAGGCCTGAGTGAGTGCATGGGAAAATAAACCTCTTCTGCATTTAGTGTTATTGTTAAATTCTACCCTTCTTAATCAACCAATTGTTGGTGCTTTACTCTTGCAAGGTGGCCTTTTCTACCTAAGGTTGGGGGTTGTTTTTTGGTTTTTGTTGTGGTTTTGGTGTGGTTTTTTTTAAAGTTATATTTTATTTGTTTGAAATGGCTGTTTAAATTATTGATAGGATCTTAAACCTGAGCTAATTCACTCCAATTTATCCCACAGAGAAAACCATTTATAATCAACAGAGAAACAGAGGTCACTTGGGTCTGTAATAGCTGCCAAGCTAAATGAATAACAATTAGGCTTTTTTTAATTTTATGCTAAGATAAAAATTATGCAAGGACTACCTGTCCAACAGCCTTGAAATTATAAGCAAGAGATTCAGGTGGTTGGCTCTGGGGAAGGAGGAAAGAAACCTCAGGGGCTCTCAAAACTGTGCACTTACTTGTGTGGTTGAACTAGTTGTGTTGGCACAGGGAAAAAAATGATCTTTTAAAATAAACCTGTATTTTTAAATCAAGATGACAGTGGAAGCTTTTGTGAGAACATGGTCATACATAATTGAGAAGGACAAAGGGTGAGGGTTTTACATAAAAGGGATGGGAACTGAGTGGTGACAATTCCTTGGGCCCTTGGTATGTTTAGCTCAGGTGGAAAATACTGCTACTAGCTGCCTAACCTTCTGTTTTTCTTAAGATGGGCAGAAAGTGTCCCTAAAATGTCCCTCCCACCTTGCTATAGGTTCCTCTGGGGTTTGTGTGCTATTTGAGGAAGCAAAGCATGAAGGGATGGATTTGCTCAGACCCTGGGTAATGTGCCCGTGTTTGCACTGTGCATTTTATTACTGTGAAACCATGAATGGGTAGAAGGAAAAAAAAAATAATGTAGGCTACAACGCAGAGTTATTGCACCAAAGCTGAAACAAGTATAAAAAGTAGCAGCAATTGCATAATGGAACAATAAAAAAGTCTCCTTACCTTTGCTTGCAGGATCTAACACCAGCTCCCAGCACAGCATAATTGGATTGCCACATCGCCCCTTGTAAAACTAGAAAGAAATGTAGGGGTGCATTACAACTCCTTTCATTTTCTAATGCCTTTGGAGAGCTATTGGACATAGAGGACTAGCTCTGGCAAAAAGCTCCAGTGAGCTATTAGGTTTTTAACTATTTTATAGGGTTTTTTTATTGTTGCCAGGCCTGGCTTTTCAGTGCAATGAATTTGTTCTGTCTCTCCCTTCCAGTCTGTCACACGTTTATCAGTCTCACAGATAACTCACTGCAAAGATAAGCCCAGGCTCTTGTGAAGCCCCGTGTCCTGCTGACACACCTTTCCTTCCCTCTGCTTTTTTTTAGAGAGTCTCACATAACTTCTTTTGATGATCTTTGGGTACCAATTTGTTGCTGCCAGCTCCAGGTCCCCCTCCCATGGGAGGGGACACCATCACCTCTGGGCCAGGTTTAACTGGAGCACAACAGAGGAGGGCAGAGACCCTGATGGGTCAGGAGTTGACCTTTCTGAAAAGATTAACCCCAGGAAAACCCTCACTCTTGTTTCCCATTAAAGTATTATTTTATTTTGCTTGCCAATAAGACTGGGAGGCTAAAACACAAGTGGTCAGAAAGGAGGGACTGAATGTTGAGAAGCAACTTTATTCTGTTGATGAAGCTGACAAAGGTAACTTCTAGAAAAAGACAGCTTTTGCCAAGGACAAATGGGTAAAAAAATCACTACCCTGCTGTGGCTTGATTAGAATTGGGCCTTTTCAAAGAAAAACAATATTACTTATTAGTGGACCTGCCAGCTTTTTTCCTGTCTCAAATTTTTAAAAATCTGCAGAGATGTCAAAGCTGCTCTCAGCATGCATGGCTGGCAGTGATAAGTTGTGGGTATCAACCACAAACCAGGAGTTTTAAAATGATGCATAGGGAGAGCAGCTGAAAGAAAACCTGCAAACTGATACGAGCAAGAAAAATGTTCCTGATTAATGCAGTGGAAAAAAGGAAAGTTGAAACTTCCGTGTGTTTATTGGTTTTATGGTAGTGGGAGACACAGGCTTAGCTGGGAATTATGGGCTGATCATAAATATCACCATCCTCAACACGTCCTTTAAAGCTTCCCAGGCAGCCTGGGAGGGCACTGCCAAAGGCACAATGAGAAGGAGGTAGAATGCTGACCTGGTAGGGGGATGTGTCTCAGTGTGTCCTAGTTCACCTAATTCACATTTAACTGGCTGTGACTGCTCTCCAGAACAACATTTTTGGATCCATGATAAACAAATTCATGTTGCTGGGGAGAGAACAGGACCAGTCTGTCTGGTTCCCTCCCCATCCAGCCATCCCTCCTGAGCCCTGGGGTTTGGTTCAGAGCTGCTGCAGCAGCTTCTGAGGCTCCAGCTGGGCTGCCCCATCCACTGGTTCCCAGAAATGTTTCCATGACTTTTTCCTGGTCTTAATAACAAAGTTCACAACTTTCCTTTGGTGCTAATGGAGACCTCAGCTGAGCATTTCAGCTTAGATCTGCTTTTGGAATTAGAGAGGAGATCAAGAGGATTCTGCTCTTTGCCCCTTAGGTTGAATTTCCTACTGGAGCTATTGGACTCTTGGCAGGTGAATGATGCTGAGCTGACAGGGTGAGGCTGCACCACACAGTTCCAGAGACATTTCCAGCTGGCCAAGGCTGATGTGATCTGTATATTAATTGAAATTCAATGCCACAAATATCTGACAAGACACTGTGAGGGATCTCTAATAGCCTTAAACTAAAGCGAGTACCACACGTGTCTGAGAGCACACGCATGTATATGACATAGTTTTTATGTACATGTAGTATATCTATGCTGCTCAGTTATCCCTGCTATTAAGTTTTCCTCAGCCCAATGTGTTGACTCTTGCTGCCTGCAGTGCAGCAACTGAGCACCATCTCTGCAAACCTGTTGCAGACAACGAGAGGAAAAATAATGAACAAGAAGTAACGTCAAACCTGCTCGGTGTTTCATTTATAGCAGCAACAAACCTGGTGGCTGGGGAGCCCCTTTCACAGAACTTTACCATAAGGAAACATTTACAGGGGCAGTACAAAACCAGCTGGAAAATTGTACTCCAACTCAGTGATATACCCTGCAAGTGTAGCCTGCTCCACGCAGAGCAGCATGGATGAAAGGAGAGCCCAGAGGAAAGGTTTTGTGCACAAAAACCTGTTATGAACAAACACTGAGCAGCACAATCTTAGAGTGAAATCCTTCAGTTGGAAGGGACTTTCTGGCTGAAAACTCTTCATGTGGGTAGAACTACAAAACAGAGACTTAAATTGAAATAAAGATAAAACAGGCTGGATAAGTAAGAAAAAAAGCCCAAACAACAAACATACAACAAACCAGAGGAGCAAAAGCTGTTGGACAGCAGTGGGGTTTGCCAAGGAAGGTGAGGATTGCTGCTGGGGACTTGTGAAGAAGATGCTTGCAGCTTTATAGAGGAAAATAACACCATCACCCAATGAGGAGTGGGGGTTTTCTTCCCTCTTTTCATCCCTTAACTCATCCCTTTTCACCAAGGTCCCAGAGTAGCTGAGCACTGTGACCTGAGTGACAATGAGGTGCTGGCAACAGTGGAAGTGGGAGGTGTGGGAATTGCTCCTGTTGGATGGGCCCAGCCACTGAGCTGGTGCTTGGAGATGCCACCTACTGACCACATAAATGCCTGGGGATGGAGCCAGTATCCCTTCAACAGCACTTAACACTACAGAAAATACCACAGACAATCCAGTGAAGCTTCAAAAGTGAAATGTCTCTTAATTGCTCAGCAGTCACAGCCCCTCTCCACCAAACCCCAGGATAAGCAGTTTCCTTTCAGCCCTCTTTGGCCTTGTCTTTCTGAGGTAAAAATCGGAGCTTTCAAGCAGAAGGGATAAAATTGTCAGTGATGTCTGGATTTGTGTGACAGGACAAGCTTTGGCTGTGTACAGCAGCTCCTGGAAAAAGGAACTTGCCCCCGTTTTGAGCAGCTTTTCTCTATGATGACAATTCAGCAGAATAGGAAATGGTCTAAGGAAACCATTTTAAGAACATGCATTAACATGTTAATTATCACAGTGTTTCTGCACTAAATCACATTTGTTTACTCAGGCTTGAGCCTAGTGCTCAAGCACTGCTGGGTGATCAGCTTCCAGAAAAAAAAAACACCCACAGAGATGACTTTTTAATTTATGTTTGATGTTTCTTGCTAATTTAAATGTCACAGCCTGTATCGATGTCTCTGTTACCTCAAGGGTAGGTTACTCAAGTGTGAACTATAATAGAGCTGCATCTCAAACAGATTTGAAAAGGTACTTCAATGCACTGTGCCTCTGTTTACATTTAAAATGATATATTATTAATATTTTTTATTTATATTGCAGTAATAACCAGCAGCTCCAGACATCTATTAGGAAGCCTTTATGGTCAGTGCAAAACAGACTGAGAAGTAATGTCTCTGCCCCTGATAGCTTTCATTTATAAGTAAATCCAGGCATGAATATATCAACATGTATTCATAGAAGCCAGATATATCTCTGTTGCAGCATTGAGGTATTAGTTTTCAGTTATGCAGCTGCCAACAGGCTGAAATGTCACTAAAAAAAGGCTCCACCTTCTTCCTTCTATAGCTAAAATCACCTCAAGCAAGCTTGAGGCTACTCAGGTAAATGAGAAAGGTACTTGCAAGTGTGTTTCTGGTTTGGCTTTTAAATTTCCCTTGTTTGGTGCAAATAATAACAAAGTGATAATAAGTAAGTTGTCTTGCAAATGTCCTGTGAGACTTCTGGGACATTATTGTTGGCAGAGTGCTGCTGTTGGGGTATTGTCTCTCTCTCCCTCTTCCTGGAGCTGAAAGGTTAGAAGCCCACACCACATGGAAACCTTTTAGATCTCTACACCCAGAGCTAGTTTTCCCCTCCAGCTGTGTACAGGCTTATTGGCTTTGACAGGCAGTGCAGCCTCTGCCTTGTCTGATGAGCAAGGCCCAGTGCTAATAAGCTAATACTCTCAGTTGCACTCATAAATGATGCAGTGATCTTAACAGGCTCTTCAGCTGCTACCAGAAGTCCCTGATCCATATGTTTAAGTGCACTCATAAATGCTGCAGGAAAAGGGAAGGTTTGCTGCTCATGTCAGGGAGCAGATGTGGTTGTTAATGTGATGTTCCCCTTTTCTGTTCTTCTGCACATCTTTTGTTGGTTGAGCTGTGCTGAGCTCCTGTCCAGTGTCAGAGGAGAAAAGGGCAATAGTACTGAGCCTGGGAAGGCACTGGATCAGTTTTGTCTTGAATGAGGTGGCAACCTGATGTCGTGCTGGCAGTTCTTGGTCTCTGGTGGACGTCAGTTGGTCCTCCTGTATCAATGCTGACAGGTGAGAGGATGTGGCAGCCCAGTCTGGCCATGGTGTGTGAGATGGGAGTTGTGCTGAGGTCCTGGACAGTTTGGGCTGGGGCCCACGATCAACACATGTTTTCTGAGACCCATATGCAGCTCTGAAATACATCATAGGAGTTTTGTTGGCCAGGCTTCTTTATATGGAGAAACCAAAATTGCCATCCCTCTTTGTTGAGCTTGCTGAGTGCTGGGTGGCACAGGCAGACTGGCTGCTGCACCAGCTGGGGCCCTTGTGTTTTGTAAAATGAAGTCTTTCCAGAAACCACCTGTTTTATGAACTTGTCAGCATCTCCAGTAAGTTCTTGTTGCCCGGACTGGGCTCTTGCTCCTCCTTTGTATCATGTACTATTTTTGTTTGGTTTTTGGTTAAGAAAAATAGTGAGTTAATTAAAAACAATATTTGAACTGGGTTTACTTAACATCCATCTGTTCAATCTTTTGCTAACACTCCCTTTGCTTTCTTTCTTTGGCACAAAGACATTTTCTTGACAGTGAAAAGCAAGACTGCACTGGAGCTGGCATGACCAGCCCAGGTGTTTGTTCTGCCCCAAGCCAAGGCTTATGTCTCCAGCTTCTCACTGGTTAGCAAGAGACAGAGACACAGAAGAGCAAATAACTCTTTGCATGCCTTAACTGTACTGGAAATCTGGGGAGACTGGTGTCCTCGTGTGTGTGCAACTTGCTTACCCAGTGACTCACCCACACCCCCTTAGCCATCAAAGTTGTATGAAGAAAAGCACAAGATCTACCTTTCCTTGCTGTTTGCTGCCAAAATGATAACCCCCCTGAGCCTTCCCTTTCTACCTGGAAAAAAAATCCCCACCTGCTAACCTGGAGCCTTCTGTTTTGTGTTTTTTTTCTCTTGACAAAAAGATACATTTTGAGGCTAAATTGTTGCTTTGCTCCAGGACTGCAAGAGCAGATCAAGGCACGGTTTGTTCCTCTGTTCCCTTTCTCTCATTTGAGCAAATGTCTGTGTTTAAAAGCATTTGCCTGAATTGAACCCCCTAAATTCACAGGCAATGCTTAAGCAAAGCTGCCAGCAGGGCTGTGTTCCTTGTGATTAATCCAATAAGTATCATGTATGTTCTGAAGCAGGGAACTCAACACGAGGTATCCTTGTGCCTGGCTATTTGTCTTCAGTTTTTCTGGCTACTCTTCAATAGCCTGGACACTATTGTGATCTGGCCTGCTACTGAAATTCCTTTGGCATGTTGTACTCATCAGAGTTGGATTTGATGCCAGGCAGCAGGGCAGAGGGATGAGCCACTAGAAGGTGGAGCCAGCAGTGGCTGATGGTGATAGACCCCAGAGGTTCCTCCATGGACTGCAGTGCTCTCCATGATGGCCCCAGTTCCACCACCCCACCCCACAAAGGAAGCAGGCAGGGAAGAAGCAATAAGAACTTAGCACTGGGAACTTAGGAGAGGACTTGGGGATTTGGTTGATTTTGTGGCTTTTGGAGGAGTAGAGTTGAGGATGTAGTGAAACCAAAGCCCTGCAGCTGGTGCTGAGAGCCTTTCCCAAGGGTGACAAAATGCACTCCTGGGGGAACAGGAGTCAAAGCTGTGACTAGCAAGTAAATCTCTGATCATTTGAGCTTGGATCAATGAAATCACACTGAAAGGACTTCTCTTCTTCACCTCCCTCAACTTCTCTTGCACTGAACTGTATTTCAGATTAGATTTTTAAAGCTTATTTTTGTTTGTTTTCAGCTTGGTGCCTTATGAGTCTTCCAAAAGCACAGAAGAGGGTTGGTTACCCTCTAACTACTGTTGGTTTTAATAAGACTCAAACATCTAATTAGTTTATTTGGAAGTGTTTTGTTGTTTTTTTTCAAAACTCTTTGTATTGTCAGACCCCTTGGTGTCCCTTGAAGAAACGTGGCCCTTCACACAGTAAATATTCATTTGCACAGTCTGTGTTGATAACTGGTGTGGTATCAACCACTGAAACAGTGTGGCTGTATCAAAACAAAATGGATTGTAAGATTAAACATCTCAAGTGTTTTCTCCATTTATACAGAGACACTAATGTCTTTGTGGAAATTGTCTGCAAGGGTACTGAAGAGAGCATGGATTCCTCACAGCTGAAACAGGCAGGTTTTAGCTGAAAAATATGTAGAGAGATTGATAATTGTGTAGGAGAAAGTATGGTACTGGATGAAAGTAAAAGAGCCAAACCCACAGCTGATTTGGCCCAGCAAAGTGGAATCTTTGAAGGTTGCTCTGTAGAGATGGAGAGCAAGAGACAGAGAGGGACTTCTGAACCTGAAAGATGAGCCTGTGGTGGCAACAAAGGAGGATGGATGAGCAGTAAATGGACAGGAGCTGGGAGCAGTGTGGTTCTGGGAAGCCCTTGCAGGAGCTGATAGAGTAAAAGAGAAAAATCATTTAAGATGGTGTTTGACCCAAGTGATGTGGTTACTTGTCTCTCAGGGTACAGAGTGGCCCAGGAGAGTCCTTCCAGTCTCATGTTTCTGACTTTTTTTTTCCTTCTCTTACACTTGATCAAGTAATAAGCACCTTCACTTATTATTTGGATGACTTTGTCACTGTTGGCAAAGCAGTTCAATTCAGTTATCCGTTCAATAGCCACAAAAATATTCATGAATCCTGATTGTTTTGTGGATTTCAGTGCCACAATCAGTCAAATAAGATGTGTTACACCTTGGTGGCTGGGCAGTAAAACACCAGTTCTTTGTTCCATATAAAGTGACAGAGATTTTAATTGCAGGCTTGAAAGGTGTGGGGCTGTTTCTGAATGAACGACTGAATCTATTAGTGCAGTTGTCTTTGCCCATAAATGCTCTTGCATAATGATGAGGCAGAGCTATTACTGCCACTAGTACAGAGCTCTCCCATTCCCATGTTCAAATTGGTTTTGGTCAATGGTCAAGGCTGCATTGAAATTGTGAGCTCAAGAAGCAAAGTGGAAAACTAACGGGAGGTACAAGTGACCCTTTCAGAATGTAAATGGTTTTCAGGTGATGAGCAGAAGGACACCCTCACCTTACACCTCCTTGTCTGGCTGCAGAGAGTGGATCTTGCTTAATGTAAAGCCTTATTTATGCTGATAGGTTGATTATCCTACTCAAGCTTAAGGAGTTACAGCCACTTTTTCTCTTCAAAATTAGAAATACACTGTATTTGGCTTTATCTAGTGTGATAACTTTGCAGAAGGCAATCCCTAATGCCCAAAATACTAGTGGAGAAAACCACTGAGAAGAGTTTTGTATCAAAAGCAGGGCTGTATGCCTTATTACTGACAAAACCTTCTGCTGCCTGCTGGCTGCATTGTTCTGAATCTTGCTTTAGCATCCCAAGTCTTCTAAGAGATTCCTCTGCAGGTACCAAACCCTGGATATGTGGAAATCCTGAGCACTGGCTATAGCATTTTCTGGGCATGCTGAAGAGCTTTGCCAAAATAGCTGGAATAGTTCATCTTTGCTGCTGAAAAGGTACATTTTTCATCTTACAGATGAATGCTTAATATACAGGAACACATCTGAATGATGCCAACACTGAAATCCCCTGGAAGGTTGGATGCATTAATTGCAGTGCCTTGACTAACCATGAGTTTATCTGTGGCAAAACTGAAGGGGTTTGCTTTTGCTGGAGTCTGTGCCCTGAGTATCTTTAGGGTAAAATATGCATCCTTTTTGTTCAGACCTGACAAGCCCCTGCTGGAGCCAGTTAATGCAGTTAATGCCAGCCAGGACTGCTCTGAGCTCTGTTGTTATTTATATCAGCTCTGTGAACAGAAGCATGCTGGGATAACTGGATTTTCAGTGGGGTTTTTATTGGTGCAAAATATCTTGCTCCTAATGTGATGCTTGACTGGAATGGTTATCTAGCCAGGAGTGAAGTGTCCCAGTGAGAGTGAAGGCTCTGCAGACTGGGTGAAACTACCTCCAGTCATGGGCTGGCAGGGAGGGTGTCTTGGGCAATGAAGAAACAGGCAAAATGACTTCATCAAAAGTCAGTCCTCACTGTCCTGCATCAGGGCTGGATTTCTGCTGCTGGATCCAAATGTTTTGCCAGACTCCATAAAACACACAAAACCATCTCTGTATGTTAGCACAAAACTCAGCAAGTGGCTATTCTAGAGCACAGGTAGAGAGTGAAGAAGAATGGTGAAAAAAAGATATTGAAGGACAAATAATTATTTGCATGGGAAGTCCTGTAGTTCAGAATGATGGCTGGGGCAGGAGGGAGAGATTTCCATTTAATAATATTCTGTCTGGGTCAAAAGGAAAGGGAAAAAAATGGAATTAGCTCTGGGTCTCTCTGAGTACTTGTCTGCAAACTTAGGAGCCTTAAGTAGGCAGCTCCTAAGTTCTGATTTGTGGTTTTTCTGCTCTTGTTTCTTCTTCAGTGAGTATATAACCTGAGCAACAGTGAGCCTGATGTCACATCTTTCACTCCCAGCTGCACAAAGCCACTAAGGCTAAATGACTGAAACACAGCTTTATGGAACAAAAGCTTCCTTCTCCCTCATTTTCTTCCTACCTGACAGAAGATAATGACAGGTCCTCAGAATTATTACACAGAAGAAAATAATCTAGAAAAGAAGCATCTGAGCATCACTTTTTTCCTCTGTGACACAAGGAAGAGGTATCTCCATGGCATTAAATTGGTGCAGCTGGGCATGGAGTCAGATTCCAAATAGGGGATGATGTCTTAGTGTATAATAGGATGAATTAATTCTTACAGAAGCAAGATGCATGTTATTTCTCAAAGGTGTTAGGAAGCCCCTGCCTATGTTTCCCTTTGTGAGCAGAAATCAGACAACAAGAGAACTAACAAATGGTTCCTCTGAACTCCAACATCACTATAATGATGGGAAAACAGTGGCAACTTCTATAACCATCATGAAACTCAGAATTTACTGTCGTGTTTCTCATGGGATCTAATTTAAAATGGTGTTCTTGGAGAAACTGGGGTCAAGAGTAAAGCAGCAAAAGTTGATGGAGATCTGGTTTGACAGGTGGAACATCACACTGCAGAGCAGGTTAAACTCTGAAAGGCTTTATGGAAAAAGACTTCTTAGGGGAGTGTGCCTGAATCCCAGCTACCTGGAAATAACTAGCACAGCTTTTCTCTTTCTCTGTACATGATTTCCCTTCTGTACACATGCTGTAAGTGCAGCCAGTGTTGCAAGGGATGTTTTCACCATCTGCTGTCTTCTTGCAGCAGTTCCAGGACCTGAGTCTTGCCTTTCCTCAGAAAACACCAAGACTTTGCAGCAGGGCCAGGGAGCAGCTCTGGCAAGAGCTCTTTGATGGGAACACAACCTGGAGGCAGGACAGGCTGTTTCTGCCTGTCTTTCCCAGGAATTCCTTCTCTCCTGCAAGGCTGTAGATCCTGTAGCTAACACAAATCATTCTGACCTGGTGCAGATGTGGTTTGTTCACCCAGTAATGTGTCTTTCATCCATTTTCAGCACTCAAGCACTTCCCTACCAAAGACCAAGAAAATGCAGTAAATACCTAAATTAAGCAGAATTTGACAGCTTCCCTTTAGGCTTCTATGCACATGTAAAATTCCTTCCACACTTACTTTAGGACTAAATTTGGCACAAACATTTGTCAGAAGCACAACAACTACTTCTCTGGGAAGAGAACATACCCTTTATTTTGCATCAGTATTCCTAACTTCAGAGAAGCCAAGAGGGATCCTCAAGGTCTCCATTCTTTGTAGTTTGATTTAAACTTTTGCAAAGGTCATTTAAGTGAAAGGGGGGCCCTGGTACCTTCAGAGAAGTGTCTTCTTTTGTGGGTTTTGCTAAAAGAATGGGATTTTTAACTGCTTTTATATTCTGGATTGTTTTCTTGTTAAGTGTAGCAGAGCATTTTAGCAATACCAAAAAAAAAACCCCAAATCCCCATAGGGTCTTTGAATTAAATGCTCCTTCTGCTTCAAAAGGTTGAAGACTTTGAAATAATGGATGGTGAGACCTCCTGTATTTGAGGGCTTTCCTTTTTGAAACACTGCTTTTGTTTTACTGTCCAGAACATCCTCTGGGATCCTGAAAACACTTTAAAAAAGCATGAGTGCAAAAGTCATCTGTTTATGGCAAAACCCCTCTCCAGAGGAGGGGAATAAGTGAAACTGAAGTAATTCACCTCAAATAAAGACAAAAATAGACACACATATTATCAAGCTTTGATAAAAGCAGACTGGGTAGGAGGAGAGGAGAAGAATGAGTGTTGTTAGACAGCAGGGTGTCCTGCTGGGGATGATCCTCCATTTATTGAGGTTGTTCATTTTAAGGGCAAGGAGTGTCAGTGGTGCAGGATGAGTCTCTTCCCATCACCAGGGTCCTGCCCCAAGGTGATACTGAAGATCATGAGCATGAGAGTCTCTAACACGGCTGTTCTGTCACCAGGAGCTGGCTGGTTGTGATCAACCCAAAGCAGAACCCAACCCTCAGACAAGAGGACAAACCTCTGCCAAGCCTTTTAAACAGCATTATTGTTAAAAAGCAAACAATATCATGTAAAACTAAAAGCTAATATATATATATATATATATAAAATGGTCAGGGCAGAAGTATAAACTAATTTGGAAACAAACTAATTTGGAGGCTAAAAAATAATTTGGAAATGGAGAGAGGTTATTTTGAAAGTTTACAGTCATTTTGTTTTGAGAGAGAGAAGCTGCATAAATATGGTGCCAGACCCCATATTTTCCACAAATAAAATATCATTGAGAAATATTTTTGTTTTCTCTACTGTGACATGTTTGCTTAGAAATACCAGAAGTTTTCATGGGTTATAATCAACAAATTCAAGAACTCACGTATGCTCCTGAATTTTCCCACCCCCTGGCCAGATTGTGTTTTCACTAAACAAACCTGTGCTCAAGAACTGCCATAAGCTGGCAAAGCTAAAAACAAAGTGTCTACAAGAAAGGACAATTTTACTGTCTTTATTCTTGTAATTTAAATGGAGCAGCAGGAGCTGCTCTGCATGACCCACATTTTCTCTTGCTGAAGTGGGACGACAGGAGATGTTCTTCTCTGTGAAGAAAATAAGTCAGGGCAGGCCAGGGAGAGATGCTCTCAGCCATCAGTGAAGCCAAACTTCACCCCAGCTCTTTGGATCTTTCAGTTCAGGCAAAGAAAGTGCTTCGGTGTGCACAGTTTAAAAACAGTTCATCTGATCTGCACTGGGGCAGGGGTATCCAAACCCAGGGATGTGGAGCACCCTGAAATGTGTCCTGTCCTGGAGAGAGCCTGTTCTCAGGACCAGGAGTCCTTCACTTTGACCTCCTCTGTGTGCTCTGCTCAACATCTCATTGTGTATAAAGTGTATTTGTCAAGTACAGAAACACACTTTATAACATCAAAGTATGTTTTTCCAAAAAGACATTTTTGGCAACCTGACAAAGGTCATCTACACATCCCAGCTCTTCTTTTAAGCCCTCATATTCTCCAGCACAATAATGATGCTGAAATATGTTTTCATGCTTTAGAAACTTGTTTATTGAGTCTTTTAGTTTGGCTGCTGCAGAATGAAAGAGATAATCTTCAGGTTGGCTTAAAGTCTTAGGTGAAATCTCCTTGGATATATGGGTCTGTTAACATGGTAAATCTGGGAATTTTCAATCTTTTTAGTCTATGAATGTGAATTCTAAAAATCTGAAGAGAAGTACAATAATCTACAAATGGGTTAATTTGGCTTTTTTAGAAAGGAGCTTTTTCTAAAGGCTATAATCCACAACTATTATCCAGAGTTTACCATAAGAAAATGAAAATCCTGGTTTGTGTTCTATCTGCAAATGTAATGAAAAGGCTTCATCTGAAATGGACCCTCAGCTTTGTAAGTTTGAGTTGAATCTTTTGTTGGAGAACTTCCCAGCCAGCAGCTGACCTTGTGTGTTACCTCCGTGCAGAGCTACAGCTGGACTGAATGCAGCCCAGGTAGTGCTGTGATCTCCACGTGCCAAACACCTTGTGAAAAACAGAATGAAAACATTACCAGCTAATAAGTCCTAATTTCATCATCCTGAAGTGCTAGAGATGAATAAACAGTATAATTAGAGTAACGTTGTCAAGGGCCCTCAGTGGAGAATTGTTTTTAAGCAAAGCCAACAGAACCTGAATAAGAAAATAATTGGATTTATGGGCTTTGGGATGTAGATTTGATAGCACTTTGTGATGAAATGGCTATTGTATAAGCAGTGAAGACCCACCAGGGGTCAGGCATGGGAAGGGCTTGAAAGGAAGTTGCAAAGCAACGTACAGCAACCTATGGCTTCTTTATGGAAGATACAGTGACGTGGCCTTGCTGCTGTGGGTCTCTTCTGGAGAAGCACCTGCATCATTAGTCCAACATTTAGAGTGGTTTTCATACTCTGATCAACGAAGAGTAAATTTAACCTTAAAGCCTGAAATATGCAGGTCTGTTCAAGGAGCTTTTAGCTCAGCACGTTGACATGGTCCTTTGGTAGGTTTTGCCACCTGCCTGGTGGCAAATCAGCAGGTGTGTGTAACAGCTCTGCCCCAAAAACCTTCTTTGTATATTAACTTAATTAACAAATGACCTACCATTAGAAGCACAAAGCTATTTTCCATCCAAAGCCTTTCCCTGACAGGTTTCAAGGTACCAGAACATTTTTATCTCCAAATCAATAGCAGAGCTCCCCAACACTTGTACTATCAGACAATGAAAGCTCTGATAGCAGGGCAATCTGTCACAGCCCCCAGAGCACAATGCTGCCTTCTAATGACACGAGTCTTATCTGGGATTTGCAGGACCTGATCAATTGAATGAGACAGCAGTTCACAATCAATAGTTTTCTATCATTATAGCAGCCCCATTCATAGTGCTGGAGCAAGAGATTTGTCAGCATTTTCATTTAGTGCATTTTTGTGGGGTTTCATCCACTCAGATGGCTGAACTCAAACTCAATTTACCAGATGTGTGCTTGGGAGGAGGTTTTGTTCACATCCCAGATAGCTGAGGGATTTTTTTTTAATAATTACTTTTCATTGAAAATTGGGGGGTTTTGCATATTCAAAAAAGGAAGGCTAATGAGCAGTTACCATGGACAACACTTCCTTGGGGGAGAATTGCAGAGGGGACAGTGCTGCCCGAGGGCCACAATTGTTGTTATGTGTGTCAGTACCCAGGGCAAGGTGGCCCATATTCCCCAAAATTGCAGCCACCCCAGTTGCTGTTCCATCTGGCTCTCCTATCCATGGGTGTGCTTGGACTATGACATTTAAAACCTTGAATTTTGGCATTTATTTTATGAATAGTCCTGGCCAAGTAGAGCATGACGTGCAAAGCTTCTCAGCCAATACTGTTCAAAAGCAGAACCCAGAATCAGTTCTCTAAATCTGTAGCCAAGCTTTTAAATAAAAGACCTGATTTTCATAATGCTGAGCCCCAGTGAGCTCTTCTTAACTGGATACTCAGCAGTCTTGAAATCAGCTTCTTTATGAGCTGAGTTACACAGATGAGAGCTGAAGTTCAGGTTTCTCTTTCTGACAACCCAGTTTTTGCCACATCCATATTTTTAAATTAGATGTTCCAGATGTGCTGAGTATCTGGTTGAGAGAATTGCTCCATCTGCAGCAAACATTTGTAGCTGCACCCTGAAGCCAGCAGCTCTGAGCTTGTTTCTGCCCTTCCTCAGGGATGTGGGGCTGAGCAAGGGGCTGTTGTTTAATCCAAAATAGCCAGAGTCTCGCCTTGACTGACCAAAGTACCCAAGAATTTTTTGTATCACCTTTAGTAGGGGCTGAAGCAAGACTTTGGTGATGCCAGCAGCACTGCCAGGATTTGCTTCTTCGTTAAATTGAGGGCAGGATGGTTGGATTCATTGAAGGGGAGGTAAAACATTCTTGTGCCCTGGAACTCCTTTGTGTCTTTGCTAGATGCTGGCTCATCAGCTGAGGTCCTTTAACAAGACCACTGGCCTAAAGTAACCCAAAGTTTTCACTTGGGAAATCTTGGAGCTTGCTGTCTGCCAGAAATAATGTGTCCTAACAGAGAAAGAGGCCCAGGAGGGTGATTCTGAGGCAGAGGAGAATGGGACCCATAAGTCACCTTCAGCTCCAAAGTGGCTTTCTTTGCTCAGCACACAAACCATCACCTCTGCCTGATGGGAGCTAAAGTCATAGTCTGTTTCAAGACCAATGGAAAAAATGGTTCTTATTACATAGGGTTGTATATTTGTCCTTTCTGATAAAAAAAGGAGGTTTAGGATCCTAGTCCCACCTTTGGCTGGAAGTTAAACTACTGCCCCTGTGGAAAGCTCTGTGCCCTGCTCCATTCATTATTTTGTTGTGTGAATAATTCAGTTTAATATTTCCTTGTGATCTCTTGCCTTTGCTGCAGTTTGCTTATCCCCACAGCCATCAATTTAATCACATATTACAGCTGGATTTGACTTGCTGGTTGAATACTATTTTTTTGGCTCCCAGACAGGAGCATAGCTCTTTATAAATTCTTTATCATATTTGTAGAGAAATATACTATCTCATTTGAATGTAATTAACTTAGTCACTGCACAATTAGTTTATAGGATTTATTAATGCAACTATTAAAGCCAGTTAACAAGCTCTAGCAATCCCTATGTGCATTTTAAACCACAATACAGACAGGCATAATAATAAAAGAGAAACTTTTTAATATTCTCCTGTGGGTGGAATCCTGGCTCCCCTGCATGTTTCTTGCTGCCTTCAAATTAAAATGCCTGCCAGAAGTTCAGACCCTGGGGTCCTCCCTCAATTTTTACTTTGGCTGCTTTTGGGCAAATTCCTGTTGTCTTTTGGATATTTTTTTTTTTTTTGGAGGGGGGGAGAGAGATTTTCAGTGTTTCAAAGTAAGGGTGGAATGCGAGACAAATATTTCTGATAGGACTTTCCCTGTGTTCAAACTGATGTGATTATGGGAATGGTCTTGCTCAGAAAGGTGGATCATTGTGGAGCTGGGTTGGGCCCAGGCTGCAATAATTGAACAAGAACAGACTCAGAGCATGGAAGTGTTTATGATTTCAGTGTTACGCTTGAAAGATTTACTCTTGTTCTTAATTTATGTATTTACAGCAGTTTATATATGGGATAGAATAAAAAGGAAACAACAAACAACACCAAACCCCAATCTAGACAAAAGCTTCTACTCACTACATTTTTTTATTTACAAGTAAATGAAAAAAATGCTCAGCTTTTTATCTTCAAGTGATCCCTGGATCCTACAGATACCTCTGATGGGCCCAGGTTTTCCTCTGGGAGCAGAGGGTGTGTGTTGGGGTTATTGATTTTATGGAGCTGGGTCCTTCCTTCCAGTCCAGGTGCTGTGATTTCCCTCATTTCCACATGTTTTCTCCCTTTCAAAACCCCTTATGCAGACTTGTCATGTGAGAATGGGTGCTCCCAGCTCTCTTGGAGGTGCTTTGCCATGTGTCATGGAAAGAGATTTCTCAATTTACTTTAGGTGAAGCATCAAATTGATTTAAATTTTCTATTGAGAGATGGAAGTTACTTTCAGAAGAATATTTTTCAGCTTTCTCTTTGCTGGGTTGTTATTTTCACAAAAAAAAGATACAGGAGAAATTGTTACTGGAAAAATAAGTGCAGTCTTTGAATGGAAAAATGGAGGATTTATGTTTACATAAATAAACATAGAGGATAAGTAGGCCCATTAGTTAGAAATTTCAGTTTTGAATCAACATATATTGATGAAATGACTGAAGTTATAAGCATTAAAAATAAATAACAACAATTCAAGTTGGACAAGCCCAGTGCATTCTATGTAGTTTAGAGCTTCAGGTTTGGATATAGGGGCTGATATTCCAGCTGTGCTGAAGTTAAAGGCTTTGCCATCACCTCCAGTGAGGGCAGAATTTCACCCTGAGGGGAAACTGCTGTGGGAGCACAGGATGATTTTCCATGGCAAATTCAGATTGTCTTCTCATTACAGTATTCAGTTTGGAGCAGAGTCATGCATGGGAATTCCAGCTGCTTGTACATCTGAAGAGTGGTGGGAATAGTTTCCTTTCTCTCTCTTCTGCTACCTGGAAAGGAAGTGTCAGCTGAGCAGGGGGCAGACAGAAAAATTATGTAGGAATTATGAAGGGAAAAGTTTATGTAAAGCAACAACCATGCAGATCCTGACAAAACAAGGTTGTTCTCAGTCACACTCCTGGAAGGTGCTTTTTCACTTTCCATCATTTAGAAAGGGCATGAAGAGGTTGTATGGAGAATAGAACTGGCTTTTCTCCAGTGTGGGCTGCCCAGGACCAGTTCACTGCTTCCTTTTGAGCTGTGTCCTCCAAGCTTCAGTGAAGTTTGTGGTGGCTTTGGCCCCCAGGACATCTGCACGTGGCTCTATGAAGGACAGAAACCTGGAGATGAGTCTCAGTGGAACTGGGAACAACATGTTCTTAGCCAAGCTGCTTAGGTGTGAAATTAATTGCTGGAGTAATTTGGATGGAGACAAACCCTATTAGGACATGCCCATCTGTGAGGTGGGGAGAGTCTTCCACAAGTGAAAAGGTGTACAAAAAAATAATCATTGAAATACTGAGAGAGTTTCCCAAGCTGCAGAACAAGGGGTGTTATCTCTGCAGGCTTTGCCTGGGGACTGGGCTAACCTTCCTTTTAACCCAATAATCTTTGAGCAGTAAGAAAAAGTGACTTGCCCAAAATTCCAATTCCCCAGATCACATTTTTGTTGTATGTTGTACACGTGGAGGGAAGTAAAGAGCAAGGTGGCTAGAAACCTTGCCATGGTTTATTATTCTAGTGATGTTTCCTGAAGGATCTAGTTGTTATTGCAGTCTTCCTTCTTGTTTTGTGGTTAGTTTTGGAAGGAAGCTGTTTCTTGGAAGGCAGGAGCACCTTGTCCTGACTTTCCCATTCATTTGTTCCTCTTTCCATTGTTGTTTGCTTTTTCCTGCTCTCTGCATTTTGAAAACTGCCCACACCAAACACAAACCTTTAAAGAAAACAGTTGTTTCTCTGGACAGACCTGTCATCACATCCCTTAAACCACATTCCCACCTGGGTTACACTGACATGCCCAATCCATCATTATTTTGTTTACTTGGCAAACATTGAGCTGTCTTTCCCATGTGTTGTCTTGGGTCTTCAACAATCCCATCAAAATTGAAATTATCTGCATCCATTACAGTTTTGGCAGCACATGCCTCTGTGTGCTCTGTGGGGAGACTCTTAACCCCCTACATGCAGCTTTCTTCTCTCTTCATTTTCTCAGTCAAACATCAGCACAAAATCACAGACCTGCATGAAGGTAAAAGTCAGAAAAATCAGTATTTAATTTTTTTTGCACGTGGAAAGATGTGAGGAGAGATTTGTATTGGCATTCACATTTACCTGCACACTTCTGTATCAATGAGCTGTGCTAGTTTGCATCTTTTTGTTGTTGTATTGAAGCAAAACCAGGCACAGGCAGTACTGCACTGGAAAACCCTTATTCCTTCACTCAATTCCTGCTTATCTTACTTTGTTTTTAAGCTGAAATATCCTAAACTCAAAATCTTGCCCTGTAAATAGCATCTCCTACACTCAACTTCAATTTAATATGCATAAGTGAGCAGGTTTGTACACAAACCTGAAGGAGCTGAGTTGAATCTCCTTTGGAAAACATGGTGCTCTAAGGCAGAGATGTTTAAGGTTAAATTTCCATGCTATTTTCCCTAGCTACATCTTCAGGAATTGAGGATCCATCTACTTAAATGTATAAACCATCATCTTTTTCAGGCCATGTGATATGATGGAGAGTTTCCAGACACAAACTCTGGTTCCAGGTGGTCCCAGTGAGGGTGCTGCTCACAGCTGGGAGCAGGCTGTGAAACAAAATCATTCCAGCTTTAGACTTTGAAGTTCATCATCTTTAGCCAAGACCTTATTTCAGGTGTCTGCTGCTCAGCCAGCAGGCTTCCCACTGCATGGGTGGATGGTGTGGCACAAACTGGATCTGACATCCAGGTAGGACTGGGAGAAGAAGTTCCTGACTCCATTGTGCAGAGGAAGAACTGAGGCACAGAGGGAGCCCATGCCTTCTGGAAAAGAGAGTGTGAGACCACAGTAGAGCTGAATCTGGGCCTTGATAATTTAAAAGCAATTCCTAACTGCTCATCTGTATATTCTCCTGCCTCTCTTGGAGTATCAGAGTTGTTTTTTCTGTAGTTTCACCATTGATATTTGCAAAGTCATCCTGAAGTAGTGGGTTTGGTGCAGCCAAGCTGAACTTTTCTCTCTGCTTTTACACCAAGCATCTCACAAGGAAGTCCCTTAACATCTGGGCTTCCAGCTGCAAGACTTCCACCTCTCTCCCCCTCCCCTACACTTGCTGCTGAACACGAGTTGGTTTTATGATGAGATGATGACAGTGGTGCCTGTTTACAGTTAATTTGTTCTGACTAGCACAACACAGACCAAAGGATTAGGTTTCCCACACTCAAAATGCCCCTTGGTATCTTATAAAATGAGCAATAAGTTCAGTTTCCTTCTAGCTTTTCTGCTTAGAGCCCAAGTGTAGGATTTCTTTTTAACAACATATTTAACAGGTAACTCCCCTTTGTGTGTCCTTTTATTGAAAATCTTCTCAGCTGGTCACTAGATGAGGGAATATAAACTCATTTTCCTTCTAATCTTCTTCTCTTTCTTGAGTTTTTGCTTTGCCCATATACTTAATACTTTTCTGGTCTATGACATTTAAGAGTAAGAACAGATTCTTGGGTATCCCTTATTTGTCTTTGATTAAAACAGGACTAATTGAATAAAGAATAATATTTTATGTTCTGAACATAAGGGGAATCTGATAGTTCTTGGAAATTAAAATATGAAATAGAAATTAAAATCCAATTTCAGCCCTTAGTTAATCTGATAAACGGGAAACAACCGAGTTGATGAAGGGGACCCAGATTGCTGCTTGACATGAAGTTGCCCAACTGCTGTGCCTCCCATCCTGTCCCTGTCCCAGCACTGCTGGCACTGTGAGGCAGAACATCACTGTGCTAATGCAGATGTGAACAGCTGCTTGTCAGAGTTTTGAAATCTGCTTAATTCCCCTTGTCTCTTCTCCCACACAAGCAGAGGCGCTGGCGCCATGCCAGGTGCTGAGCAGCTTCCCAGGTTCTCCCCTCTGAAAACAGCTAAAAATATTTAAATATCTAAAATATCTCCAAGCCTTGCAGGATCCAACCTGGAGCCCTGCTAAGTTGTCCAAGCCAACCAGTGCTGCAGAGCACTGCAGCACCCAGGAGATACCGAATCTAGGAAGCAGAAGTTTCCTTTGGGAGCTCACAGTGACAAAAAGCCATAGTTTCTTAGGGTGACTCCTGCAGCTCTGGGTGTTCAGGCTGGTGGAGATGTGTCAGTGAGGTGTTGGGCACACGTGTGTGCATCTAGTGCTGAACTTCAGATGACCTCTGCCAATGCTGAGTGGCTCCTGCACTCATTCCAGGTCATTCGTGGTGATAACAATTCCAGTTCAGATGCTCTCAGAAGAACCCAGTTTCCAGGTGGAAGACCAACAGGGGCTTTTGTCAGCCCCTCTTCTGTGCCCTAGCAGTGATGGGTACTGCAAAGCAGAGAGCACTAACACTGACTTTACTCTTATCTGTACTCTGGTGAGGATGTGGCACTGATTTCTGCCTTTCAGGACAGCCTTGGGCAAGGATTTCCAATGAGAAAGCCAAAGCCACCACTGATGTAAGACTGCCTCTTCTCTACATGTTTACAGTTGCAAGCACAGATACTGCTGTCAAAACCTGAAGCTGTCTTATAAAACTTTTTTTCTGCAAGGTCAGATTATGTCATCTCAGATCTCAGGGAAGACAGGAATTGTTGGCACTTCCATAAAGAAGCAGTTCTCTGCCTGGATTTTCCACCCACTTTCAAAATAACAGTGTGTGCTTGGTTGCTGACTTGCTGTCTGGTTTCCCTCTCTGTGCATGGGTAGCAGTGCCCACCCCTGCCTTGTCTGCACAGTCATTCTTGTTGAGTTCTTCACTCTGTGTGTGGGGACACTGATTTCTAACCCTTAACTCTTCCACACACTGTTTTGTCCAAGTTGCTCCCACCACCTTAATGTGTTCGCTACCTCCGTCCTTAAGGATGCAAAGGGCTTTATCCATCAGCCCCAAGAAGCAATAAGGCAGGATAAAATGACATTTTGTTGGATTATTTTTCAGTATCTATCTTGAACAGTTTGAGTGCTTTTCTGAGTGGAATTAGGTGAAGGAAAGTGGAAAGCAATGGGAAGGCTGTGTCTCTGTGGGAAAACACTTGGTCCATTTTCTTCTTTACATTATCTCCTCTGAGGTCATGAAAGGATGATGAAATGGGTCCCACGGGGTGTGTTCAGAGTAATTATGTTCCTAAGTTATTTAGTGAGAGGGGTCTCCTTTTACTTCCAGCTCTGCTATTTAGAATTAAATAAATAATTGGTTTTAATTGTTACTCTCCAATTATTGCATGAGTTATGTTTGCTGCGCAGAATGAGAAAATTGCAGCGTGCAATTTGAATGTCTATGGTAGCATATTTATCCATGGGCTTGGGGTTTGAAGAGATGAATAATCATCTAAAAAATTGTTTAAATTATAATTGAATATTTTTTTCTGATGGCTTAGCAATTTAAGGCTCTGACCCCCTCTGTCTGACAAGTAAAGAAGACCTGTAGTCATTTGAAGGGGATGCAGATGGTGCTGGTATTTTTTTCTATGACTGTTTGTTTGCTTTAATCCTGCATGTTTCAGTAGGTTCAGTGCCTGATGATAAATCTGGAGGGGTTGGGAATAATATATAAAGCCAGGTTTTGGTCATGATCCCCAGTGTGGGGAGAAGTGAATGCTGCAAGGGGACACTGAGGCACTCTGAGCAGGGAAGCTGGGAGAGATGTAACTGATTTCCTGGGTGCAGCCCGGGATGATGAAATGGGTCCCACGGGGTGTGTTCAGAGTAATTATGTTCCTAAGTTATTTAGTGAGAGGGGTCTCCTTTTACTTCCAGCTCTGCTATTTAGAATTAAATAAATAATTGGTTTTAATTGTTACTCTCCAATTATTGCATGAGTTATGTTTGCTGCGCAGAATGAGAAAATTGCAGCGTGCAATTTGAATGTCTATGGTAGCATATTTATCCATGGGCTTGGGGTTTGAAGAGATGAATAATCATCTAAAAAATTGTTTAAATTATAATTGAATATTTTTTTCTGATGGCTTAGCAATTTAAGGCTCTGACCCCCTCTGTCTGACAAGTAAAGAAGACCTGTAGTCATTTGAAGGGGATGCAGATGGTGCTGGTATTTTTTTCTATGACTGTTTGTTTGCTTTAATCCTGCATGTTTCAGTAGGTTCAGTGCCTGATGATAAATCTGGAGGGGTTGGGAATAATATATAAAGCCAGGTTTTGGTCATGATCCCCAGTGTGGGGAGAAGTGAATGCTGCAAGGGGACACTGAGGCACTCTGAGCAGGGAAGCTGGGAGAGATGTAACTGATTTCCTGGGTGCAGCCCGTGCCACACACCAGCCAAGCCTGCCTGGGACCTGGCACTGGGGAAAGTGAGACAAGGAAGGAGAGTGGAAAAAAATAAAAATAAATAAAAAGAGAGGGATAAAATCTGTGGTGCACTGAAGGATGCTATGTGCTGCATCAGAGCTGCACTGGGCGAAGGGTTGAGCTAAGGGTACCAGACTGGGAGCATTGGGAATTTATGTCACTTTAATACAGCTGTATTCATGTCCTTGGGCTGGGAATAATTTACTGTATGTGACACACATGGTGGTGATGGGTGAGTACCTTTGGGAGCTGTAGCTGTGGTGCTGCAGCTGCATCTGTTGCAGCTAGGGAAAAGGATTTCCCCATTGCCAGGGTGCTGGGGCCAGCCAGGCTCCCACATCCCTGTCCTCCCACCAGCCCCTGGTTCTTGTGTGCACAATCAGCTCCCAGCAGGTCACCTTGATCAGCCCCTAGCGGATACATAAGGAAAACAAAGAATTAATATCTTAATTAGGAATTTTAAACAGTTCAGGAAGAATATAAATCCATTCCTCCCCCCTCACCAACTCAGCATGTTCCTGAGAAAAGAGAGGATTAGGTAGGTCTCAGCCTCCAGAACTGTGAAATCAGCAAAATCCAAAGGAATGAAACTTTTTGTCCCCCCATCACCAAGCCCAGGCTGTTAGATGAGAAGAAATCCCTCTTTCTGCCTCCTGTGCTTGTGCAGGCAGAGGAAGATCTTGAACCATTTCACATGAAAAGCTTTTTTAAAAAGTTCCCTTTATTAAACTGATTCTTGGTCTGGATCACTCTCACTTGGGGCAATATGGGCTGCTCTTCCTTCCTTTGGCGCTTGGGCTTGTGGGAGGGGGGATTAGATCTGTCCTCCTCCTCCAATAGCTTTGTGGGCAGAAGTGCTGCAGTCTAACTTACGTCCTAGGTAACTTTTATTTCCAAAAGGAAGAAGAGCATTAAGGTTTTATCTTCACAGGAAAGAAATGGGAACATGCAAATCTAGTATGGCACAATCATTCAGCTTTAAAAATCTCCCACCTCTACTGTATTTGGATAAACCCAGACCTTGCTTGTGAGCTGAGGAGGGCTTTTTTACCCAGTGGAAATGGCTCATAGTGTCTCCAGAGGTCTGGACTGGTGGGGCTGTAGCAACCCACAGGGATACCACAGACATTTCTTCTAAGCCCTCACCAAACTCCTCAAAGAAGCTGATCAGTTTGCTGGGGTGGGGGCTCTGTCTATCCTGTCCAGTTCCAACTCGTGGGTATAATTTTCTATTCAGCTTTGCATTACAGGCCAAAAGCTGCTATTTTCTATCCACTGAACTTCTTGTCACGGAGGTTAATAATTGTACCCCTGGGGAGCTAAGGTTAGGGATGTGATTTTTCTGTCAGAGTAATAGAGTCTGCTTAAATTCATGGATTTAGCTTTGCAGTGGGATCAGCACAGAATATTCCCAAGTGCATAATGAATCAAACGTGTCAATAGAGATCAATATCATTTCCAACATATGAAAGACAACTATTTTGCCTTCACATGCTTTGTACAGCTGTCCCTGCTACACACACTGAACTGAGATATTTTTACATTTCACTCTTTTTTTTTTAATAGCACAGCAAAACAAAGGTGACTTGCTTATTTAACCATGGACAGTCCAGTGGGAGCTTGTCCCACCCTGAGACAGTGATCCTGATGTTAAAGCAGCATGTGGACACAGGAATAAGTGTTTTGGCACACTCACTGTGCTTCTAGAGCAAATTGGCTGAAGAGGCAGGGTTGTAATTTTCCAGGATACACTTAGTTTTGCTGTTTTCCTCCTATAAAATGACTGGATTCCTAAATGGCCCTGCCAGGGATTTTTCCCCATCTCAGCTGATTTAAGCTCAGCTGCTGCAAGCTGGGACCTTGTGCACCACGGGCTCCTCAGCCTCAGCTTGTGCCTGGGCTTGGCAGGGAGGAAAGATCAGGTGGGCATGGGGGGCTCCCCATCACCAGGGTTCCTTCTGGTTTACTCCTTGGAATGAGGTACCTGGAGCTGGATGTTTGCCTGCATGTGAAGGCAGAACCCCCATTAATTTCCTTGTCTCATCCTTAGAACGTTACTGGTTCATGGCTTATGTGACACCTTAATGCCAACTGTCTGTGACTGCTCAGGAGGAGAAACTGTGGGCTACCTGGTGGGCAACTGCATGGCTGGGAATTTGAAAGGGCTGGGAAAATAGTCAAAATAGGGACAAGGGGGTCTTGTTCTTAGCAAACATTGCGTGAACTATTGAGACCACAGCTAGTTGCCAGGACTGAGAGAGGGAGTTAAGGGCCCTTGGCAGATATAAATCCATTCCTCCCCTCTGCCTGGGGTGGATGTTGTGGTCAGGCTCCAAAAATGGGCTTCCTGGGATTCAGAGGCTCATGGAGAGAGAGGCTGTGGAGCAGAATTTTCTTGGGTGTGTTATGAACACGGAAATGTGCTGCTGTCCTGCTTCATGTGCCTCTGAGCTATCCCAGAGCCTGGAACAGGAGGAAAATGATTCCGGTGTCTGCCAGAGGGAGGAGGAACAACAGCAAGGATCGTGTAACTGATGTCTGCTCTGGCTCACTGAACATTTCTGTTCATGTCTCCTGGAAGGGACTGAGGACACAAACTAAATACCTTCCACCGATACAAGAGGTTTCTGCTTGTATCTGTAAAACTGACCTCTTGGATGCAGGGTCTTGGCTATGAAGAATTGTTTGTTGCTCCAGAATTATCTGTTTGCAGCCATGCAGGGTGCTGAGAATATAGAGCTGCACTCAAAAGAAATAAGAGAAACAAAAGCAGAGGAACAAAGCAAGCCTTCTGGTAAAAAACAACTGTCAATCCTAACACCAGAATATGTATGAACAGTGTGTTCTTATTTATTAGAACTCTCTGAAATTTAGCTTGTCTGCTCTCTGGAAGACATTGCAGAAATCAATGAAAAGATAGAAATTGCAAATATATTTGGAAAAGTATTTCCATGCAACCCAAAGAATTTTTGTCAATTAAAGTTAAAAGATTTCATTTTATTTTGCTGTGTTTGTTATACATGTTTTTGTTTTACCTGGCATTCCAAGTTACTCTGAGAGGCACATTTTAAATGGTGCTTGGAATCTGTGTTCTGATAATAACTTGTTCAATAATTTTGTATTTGTATTCTAACTAATTGTTTTTGTCGTTGGTGTTCTAATTGGATCAGCATTTGGTGCTTGGTTTTCATCTGTGATTTATATTGCAAGTATCTTTTGTAACTGATACATAATCCTGTTGGGGTGGGAGGGCAGGGACTGTGGTTTTGGGTTATGTTCCTGTTTAGCTGCTGTGGTTAATGAGTGAAGACAGCAGGAAAAAAAAAGTCACAGGGTCTTTTAGAATTGTTTTTAACTTTATATCTTCTTTCCTACTCACAGGATGATATTAGGAGAGGGACTTTGCTTCAAATCCCACTTAGAAACCAGTAGCCTCTTCCAGCAAGCTGCACAGGGTGCAGTTTGCTCACTTTTTGCTGCCTGGCTTGAGTTGTTAGTACAAATATCACTTACCCTCCCCAATAATATACTTAAATAACCCCTTGAATTCATTGCTACTACTTTTCATTTGATGCACAAAATTATACCCTATAAAACACCAGAAGCATCTTCGCTCTGAGGACAGAAAGTGTGCTTACTGAAATATTTTATTCTGTGCCTGGTTTTGAGCCTTGGTAATAAAATGAAACAGGACCTGGCTGTGAAGGAACCTTCATGCAAGCAGGCACACTCTGCTCTCCAGGGGCACACACTTTCCTGAAGGGTGTGTGTGGTGGTGCAGCCTTTAATACTAGGCTTTTGCTTTGGTGTTGGACACCTAACTTTGAGCAGAATGTGAGGGAAGTTCCTTCCTGGTAGAGTCTGTCTAACAGTGGCTGTGGTGGCCAGTCCCTGCTCTGCTTCATTCAGGGGACAAAATGCCTCTGGGGAGGAGATTTCTGAGCTAGTCCCTGGCACCAGTGGGGGCGAGTGGAGCTGGAGAAGGTGCTATGATGGTGCATGGCTAAAATCCACCAAAAGCAACTTGCAGCAGTACTTTTTGTTCCTATTGATCAGTGTAATGAGCTTTAGAATGCAAGTTTGGAAAGCAAGCATCAGATCAACATCATTTCCTCAGCCACCTCTGCAGCATATATGGATGAAATCCAACCCAGTGGCCAGAGATGATGGGTGAGTTCCCTGTGTTGCACCCTCAGGGGCAGATTTTGGTGAGGATGGCACCCGAGTGATCCCATTACCACTGTGCTGATGTCGGAGGGTGGGAGGTCACCAGCAGCATCTCTCCCACTGGGAATGAGCTGAATGCCACGAATTTTGTATTTTTTAATTCCAGGCTGAGGTTGTGAACTGCTCATGTGGCAGGTTTTTCGTAAGGACTTGCCATGAAATTCCTGAAAGACAGCAAACTTGTGCTAGTGCCTCAGCCTTGCACTCCCCTTCTCAAGATGGTGTTTCCATCTTCCTTTTCCTCATGCTGGAGTCAGTAAAGAATCATCAGCTTCCCCAGCTGTGTGAAATCTAATGCATAAAAATGTGTGTGTTTATGAAATTTTATGGATTTGTGGAAAGCCAGGTGGAGATAAAAATGGTATTTATTCTTCTGCAAAGCAGCCTCCTGTGATGGAGGCAGGAGATACCATGACCATCAGCAGTGTCGGCGTGTCCACACTGCAAACGTGCAGGGTTGCTAAGCAACATGCACAGATACCTTCCTATCTTGGCATGGGGGCATCAGTCCTGAACATTTTTTCCTCATGTACCCAAGGGGTTCAATTAGATTTGACCAGTCTACCCAGTGCCAGAGATCAACCTGTTTGCAGGAGATGGGTCCTTTCTGCTGGACTAACCAGTGCTTTAGGGATGGGTGATGGGTGTTGCAGCTCATATCCCCTGAGGTGGTGTCTGGGTGTGCCCATGGGGCTCCTAATGCACAGTTGTCCTTGTCCTCCCTAAAATCCTGTTGTCAACAAATGCTGTTCAGTGGCTCCTTGGTTTCTGGTGTCCTCAGCTTGAGGGAAGAATGAGGGATATGCAAGTAGAGGGAACCCAGTTGAAATTCAGTAGCAGGTTCAGAGGTTCCTGATACAATCAGTTTGTACACTGTGATCTGTGGCTGAAAATTACTGGCTAGATGTCTGCCTGTATCATCTGCTGCAGATCTTTGCAAATGCATGAATGTTACTGTTTAACATGTTGCTTATTCTGAACTCTATTATAAGTCTATTTTTAAGGCTATTGAAATCAAACTTGATTAGCTAAAATTTAGACTGCTGAGACAGCTAAAAGAACATTTTATTATCAGTTATTACTGTAGCACTGAGCATTTAAAATTCAATTATTGTTTTACTTTGCTGCTGACAGCTCCCACACTCTTCACCCATTCTGATTTAACTTCTCAGTCCCTTCTGGTTTCCCTTGTCTGCCAGGTATTGTTTCATAAATACTGATGAGAAGAGCTTTCTTTCAGTAAATAGACAATAGGTGGAAGGAAACCCTTGGGTTACACACGTGTAAGTGAATTATTAGCATTTTGAGCATATACTTGGAAGGACAGACATTTGTACATTAAAAAATTGTTAATTAATGCAGGGAAAAATTATATTGGTTAGAAAGGGCTCTGTGGAAATCTTAAACTTGATTTACTACATTTTCTGCCTAGCTCTTGGTCAAATCTTGCATCACACCATGAGAGTAAAACTCCTAGTAGAGTTAATAACGCATTATGCCTGCATCAAGCTCAGGATGGTGCCTTTAGCACATTGGCCCCACACTTGGATGTTGTTACTGACTTGCCTGGGGCTCCCTGACCTTCCCTGAAGCTCTGCACTCTGAAGAGCAACTGCCTGGGTGTATTGAAACTGACTGAAAGAGAGGAAATCCATGAAGTTGGCTTTCCCCACCTTCTGTTTAGTTCTTTTGGCAATAATCAGGGTTACAAAAAGTTTCATACCAGCTCTTCTGGTAACCATACTTTTTATGGAAATAAGGAACAGAGAGATCAAGATTCAGAAAGTATTCACATCTGCCTGACCTCATCCCCTGACTGTGCCAGGATTCATGCTGGGGTGCAGCAAGTACAAGACAAGGCAGCACAGCCAGTGATAACCATCCCAGAGTGTTCTCTGAGAGCTTCTGGTAGCCAATCCATCATAAAGGGAGCATTTCACCCCTGCACTGAGTGTCACTGTGAGCTCTATTCATCATTTATGCCTCAAATGCTGGGTTTGGGGGAGGTAAGTGGTGTGGAGGCATTTTGCTGGCTTGCTGCTCGGGATGGATTGTGACCTACACGCTCTGAGCTGCTCTAAGCAGGAGTAGGAAGTGAATGTATCTAGTGAGGAGAAGGAAGCTCTCCTCATGATAAGAGCTTGAGGTGACAGCTCAAAATGATGAATGGTGCATGTTGCAAACAACTGCAGATTAATTAAAAAGAGAGAGTTAACATTCTGCATGATTTCATAACGAAGGACATTCTCCTTGGAACAGATACAACTTCTGCATGCTGAGGTTCAGCCAGACATCAGGAAATACTCTTTGAAAAGGTGTAACTTGATAAATATTGCATTGCAGAATATGATGCTGGTGTCTGCTCAGTGTCTGTTGGATGGCCTGGCAAGACAATATTGAAAGGATGTGCTGCACTCTCTGCTTGTGGTGCATCAAGTTTTGCCAGACATCAAGAAATACTCTTTGAAAAGGTGTAACTTCTTGATAAATATTGCATTGCAGAAGATGGTGCTGGTGTCTGCTCAGTGTCTGTTGGGTGGCCTGGCAAGACAATACTGAAATGATGTGCTGCACTCTCTGCTTGTGGTGCATCAATTAGGGCTCAGTCCATCTCCTGCTCAAGGCTCTGCTTTGTTATTGCTGTGGCTGGAGTGTGTACCCTCTGCTTCACATCATCTCCTTCTGCATGGTTCCCATCCTGAAAGGAGCCCAGAACAGCCTTCTAGAAAACAATGCCAATTCTACAAGTGTGATTTCCATCAATATCAAACTAATTAAAACCTCAGTGATCAATATTCTAACCTTTGTATTAGTTTCTCTTAACTATTTAAACACGTGTTCTTTCTCTGTCTCTTTCTTTTGCCCAAGGGGTCTTAATTAAAATTAATGCATCAGCTGGAATTGAATAAAAGTAACTGAGCCAAAGTAAAATATGAGCTTATAGGAGCCCTAATACAACCTTGAAACAGTTTTTTGGTACGGATTTGGTTTATTATTTTTTTACCACTTACAAAATGTCTCTTCTTGGTCTCATCTTCATGGTGTCCAGTAGAGAGAGAAGCAGCAGCTCATTGGTGCCAAGAGAGAGGCCACTTCTGGTACAAACAGTAACACCCTGAGTTACCAAAAGTCACACCAGGAAAATACTGCACTGCTTGTATCAGTGATGTGGCTCTTGGAATGTAGGAAGTGATTTGTTTTGATATAACAAGGTTTTTGAAAATGTTACAAATTCCAGTTCCCTGTCAAGGAAAAAAGAACCAAAACCAAAGAGCCGAGTGTGGGAAGAGAGCAAAGGTGGGGAGAACATCAAAGGAGAGTTACAGAGCATGAGAGAAGTGTGTCATTATCATTCATGTTAATTAGTGAATATGAAACATGAGTGTTTCTGCTGAGGTTTCTTAGTGTGATTCAGCAACACTTCCAAAAGCTTTTGGAAACTACAAAAACCTCCTTGTACCTGTTGGACAATCTCAAGGCAAAACCCAGGGCTTCAAAGCTGCCTACCAGTTTTGCCAAGGAGTCTTGGTGGTATCTCATGGCACCCAGACGTGAGAGTTTTAAGCTGTAGCAAGTATGAAGAAAAGCCTTCCTGAGGCTGAAAGCTGTTCTGTCTGAGCCATGCAAGATCCTGGTGGTTTCTCAAACCCTGAGCTAGACTTTGAACTTGTGGAGATGGGTGGCCCATAGACTAGCAGCTCCTCTTGTAAGGGCTGCTCAGCCCTCCCCAGCTGGAGCTGGTGCAGGCAGGAGATGGGCCAGTTCTGCATCTTGGTTTCACCTTGCCCCAGCCTGAAGACCTGATCCATGTAAACTCTTATTTTATTTATCCCTTTATTTGAAGAACCAGATCACTTGGCAACTGATAATGTTCCTCTCTTCAGCTGTACAGACACAGTGCCAGAAGTGAAGCTTCTCCTGCTCCTTGTTTGGTTTTTTTTCAACTTCTTTGGCTAAAAGCAGCAAACGTACAAATGTGTTGACAAGCAGGAGCTCAGCAGAGAACAAAAGTGGGAGAGAACAGCTTGAAAGAGGCAATCTTCTCCTGAGCAAGAAGCAAATGCACGTGGGACGGAGAGTTGAGCAGGTAATAAAGGTACTTCTGCCTTTAATGAGATCAGCTCCTGGTAAGCAGGCAGAAATGAAATGAGAGAGAAGCTGTTTCTCACCTGGACAGATCGAATGTCTGGCAACAAGGGTTCCTCCCATGCAGTGCTCCTGGGTGAGCCATGGACTCACTGCTTGCTCCCTACTGAGCTCTTTCAGAGTTATCAACAGCAAGAGACAGATAAAAGTCTTGGGGTTTTAAAGTTCCTTTTTTAGTAGGCATGCACAAGGGTGAAAATAATGCAATAAAACTTGCAATATTAAAGCAGAAAGAAGGTGCAGATGCTCCAGAGAGAAGGTCTATGAGGAAATAATGGGAGAGACCACACCACCAAGTGGGATATTCCACCCACACTATTTTTTATTGTTTTCCTCATAATTGGTGGTTTTCATTCTCTAGGGTGACCCTTTGGGATACACAGATTGCATTAATCCACCACCATCATCCAGAACTTCCCTGCTGTCTGCTCCTTCTCTTTCATCCCCATCCCCTTTCCACTCCTCTTTCACCCTTAGGAAAAAGAAGTAGAAATGATGTTTGACACAGATTTTTGTTTCCATTTGTGCTGGGGTTGTGCCCTGCTTAGATTAGGACATGGTTCCAGTTGTGGGTGGAAGTAGAAATGAATAGTAGTAGCCAAGCAAACCCAAGTTCTCTGGGAGAAATACCAGCTGGCTAATGAACATTAAAATAAGAATTCATTTGAGATGTCCCTGGTCTCTGTGGGTTATGCCAATGCACAAGCCAAACATCTTTGGAAGAGGAATACCTCTGAGTGGTCCCCAAATCCAAGTGTTTCCCTAACCCATACCTGTCCTGCTTGACCAGATCTGTTTTTCTTATTCAGAGTAGACAAGTGGTAGGATTTAATTTTTTTGGTTGAATCACATTTATAAAAACTCCTGTGAGCTTCTGACTGGCTGGGCCATGGTTAATTGTCCTTGTTTGGACTCTGAACAGAAGAATATTCAGCTTGAACCCTTCTCAAACTGGAAATTAACTTGCAAATAAACAGACAGCTCAGCTCACCAGCGTTCCCTGCTCCCAGAGCTCACCAAGGTCTGTTCCCTGCACCATCTGACCTTGGCACCCACTGTCCCTCCATGCCAGTCATGGGTCCTGCAGCCTCCTGGGCTGGCAGGTAAGAAAACCATTCTCACCCAGTACTTTTTTTCTCCTTTATTTCCTTTGGTTTCTAAAGAGATTAAATTTCCTGCTTTAACATTTCCAGTTTCCATTGGAAAGAAATGTCTCCCTCAACCAACCTATAAACATAAATAATGCACAGAGACTGGAAATATATTAAAATCTAAGATGTACATGCAGAAAATGTAACAAAAGAGATTTTTAAAAAGCCCATAAAGCATAATGTAATCTCTATTGATTTAGAATTATGCCACCCCTTCCTTCTCCAAAGCCCACCAGGCAAAGTTTACATTTGCAAATCTAATAAATGTCCTTGCAAATGAGTAACTGCTGATAGACTCACCTGGGTTGTGCCTGCAGCTTTCTTGCCATGGCACAGATGTAGCAGAGGGGTGCAGTGGGTGCCTTTGGGTTAGCATTGAGCTGTCATGGGAAACAAGTAGCCCAGGGTGCTGCTGCTCATAAGACTCAATTGGCAGTTGCTGAAGACTCTCAGCCAGACTAACTGTGGGTGGACAGTTTGTGCTGTTATGGGGAAATACAACATGGCCCAAGAGCTTCAGCCACCTTTCTGAAAAGCTGAAGAGAGGTCTGAAGGTGGCCAGGGGAGAAGAAAGCTGTGGCTCAGCTGGTAGCAGGCCCTGCTGGCAGCTGGAGAAAGGGCCACCAGCAGCAGCTCTGAAGAGGTCACAAGATCAAAGCTGCAGCTCTTCTGGTTTCAAAGGGACTCAAGATACAATGCAGTCCTGTGGGTGCAGCTCACAACAGCTTTTCTAACCCCAGATGTCCATCTGTGTTGTTTTCATCTGTGTTGTTCAGATCTCTGTTGTCTCTTGAAGGCTTCTGCTACACAAGAGAGCCCAGTCCACAGCCTGGGTGTACCTGAGGTCTCCAAAGTGAACCACTAACTCGCCATGATTTCGGGGGAATTCAGACATCTAAAAGTTCTCTGAAGGTTCATGTATCTCTTACCCTTGCAACCAATGGACCTAGGAGGTCAGGCTGGATGAGAGCTTTTCCCACTGTGATTTTCTCCCACTCAACCTATTTTGGAAAAGGTCTGTGGAGTACCTTGGTCAGAAAGCCCTTGCAAGGCTTATGCACTTTTAAAGGTCTCAAAACAGGATATAAGTAGAACTTCAGTAGTTCATGGACATTGGCCCAGGGTGGGGAGGTCACACTGGTACCACTCCAGTCTCCCTATCTTCTTGGCTGGGCCTTGAGCTTTTATTCTGCTTAATAACACTGGTGAAAAGCCAAAGAAATGATCCAAAAATCTAACTGGGTACAGAATCAGCAAAACCTCAGCATAATGGTTAGAAGACTTCTTTTCTTCCCCCTTAGACCCTGCATGGAAAGGAAACCTCAGCAGTTTGCCTGTGCTGAGACCAGAACTGAGCAGCAGCAGATCCCTTATCCCTTCCACACTGCTCCAATGCCCAGATGGGTTGTCACTGGGAGACATTTATTTAAGGAGACTGAAATGAGAAAAAAAAAAAAAAGTAGATAGCAAACTGATTCATTTTTTTTTTTTTTAACGTTTAGTAGGATGGTGGATTTAAGCCCTTAGTAATTTTCAGTGGCTTAAATCTTTTTCTTGCTGCCCAGCAAAGCAAAGCTCTTGGCTAGATATGAAATTTGACAGCTGCTCTCGAGCCCCTGTACATTGAGAGCAGATTTGTACAGGTAACTTCTCTGTCAGGATCTGATGCAAATCTGAAACTGATAAGGAGAGGTTAAACCCGCAAGTTTTGTGGAAAGGTTTCAAAAACAATCATGAATGGCATCTGGAAATAATCATCAAGTATTTATAAGCTTAAACAGCATCCTGTGAAGAGGTGATAAGTATTGTGCGGTTCTGGCTGGATTTAGGGGTGTTTTTGTGATGCCTTAGAAAAAGATAGTATTCATCTTTTTTTTTGTGCCACAACTTCAATAGAAAGGGCTTAAAAGGTAAGATATATATGAGCTGTGCTCAGTCTCCAGTAGCACTGTCAGTGTGATTTTATCACTGCCTAATGCAATGTGCTGTCTTCTGTTCAGGAACCCTCCAGAAACCAAGACACATTTTAAATGCAGGTGTAAAGGATTTTTTGTAGATAAATATTTATTTTTTATTTTTTTTTTCCCTAAGAAGCAGGAAGGAGCCTGGTGAGGGCTGTGCCTCTCACAGAGCTTGGTCATTACTTGGTGGTGCAGCTGCAGGTGGGATTTGTGTTTCTCTGTGTGTGTGACTACAGGAGATGCAGAAACGTGGCTTCTGGTCAGTGGGCTATGGTAGATAAAATCTAACTTAGAGGGGCATGTATCCCTGGAGTACTGTTGTACAGCCTCTTGGTTATTTCAGATCAGCTGGCAGCCAGGTAATAGCCACTGTCCTGAGTTTGAAGGGGGTTATTGATTTGGAGCAAGACACTACGAATTGGAGTGAGCTCAGCTTTGCTGATATCTGGAGACTGAAGGGAATAGCCTGGCTGGATCTTCTTGCTGTAAGAACATGTGCATGTACCTTTTGGGAGGAAACAAGTTCTCATCCAGTTCCCTTAAAACTACAATCTTCTTGCCAGCTTTGAAATGGGTAAATGGCTCATGTCTCCATCTCAGGAGTACACCAAGGAGACATGAGCAGTTGCCAAGAGAATTGCTCTGAGGTACAACGTTGTTTGTGAAACCCACCTTTGGCAGCAGAGAAATTTGGATTCTATTCTTGACTCTGGCCCAAACATTCAATTATAGAAAAGTTATTGGAAACCCAGTAAATTTCCTTCATCTCAGTTTTAGGTTATATAAAATGGGCATAAATGCACAGGTTCTCTGAGACTGTGTTAAACAGGAAATGACATTACCATAGTCATTGATATTTGTGACTTATTGGAAATGTTTGAATCTGTAGCTGTGTCTTTGCCAGGTAGCTTTGATGTTGTAAAGCAGAAGTAAATGAAGAAACAAATAAAGGGAAATAACTTTGTAAGATGCTGCTGCTATTTGCTTCCCATAGATCTTTTGGGTAATACAGCTCAGATTTTGGATTTCAGGGAGTAAATATAGCCCAGCTCTGCAGCTCCTGCTTTCCGTGGGTATTTTTGGGAAGCAAGCAAGATATTGAATATTTCCTGATAAAAATAAAACTATTGTTGTCACAAGTATTTCCAGCAAGGCAACCACCATCTATCAGTGCACATATACACAGTCTAGCAAGTGGAAAGAAGGATCAACCCCACAATGTTTTAATGAATTATGACATGGCAGGAGGTGTAATATTTTACATACTACAATAACAGGAAAAAATGGTTTTAACACTTTTGCTACCCAGAAAGTAGATTATGTTCTGGAGTGAGTGAGAGGTTTTCCTTAGGGAAGGCCAGATGTGGAGTGGATAGTTCCTGCTGGAGTGTCTGTTGAACTATCATGAAATGCCTTCAGAGCACAGTACAGCTTAGGCAGGGAAACTTATTTATTGTCAAGGTCAAGAAAATCCTGTTTAAGTTGGACATGGTTAAATAGTACTGAACTGGACAGAAAGAACTGGAATTGAAGGAGCCCACAGAGATCCTTTGCTGCCAGCTGTAAGGAGATGTTTTCTGGTGTTTTAACTAGAGTCCAAAAAATCGTCTCTGTGAGTGTAATTGCTCTTGGTGAATCTTCCTTTAAAAAAATTGCAGCCTTTTCCCTCATCCTTCTTGGCACTTTCATTCCCTCACAGGCAATGTTGATGGTGAATCCATGGAATTTGCCTTTTTCCCTCTCCCTTCTGCATAGTTACATACTATGATAGGGGACCCCACACCCTGCCTCCTCTGCTCTCCTTCACCTCACTTCCAGATTTTACTCTTTTTGGGGAATCTCATTTGCAAAAATGTGCTTTTCTCATGAAACATTATTTGCAGGCCTGCTATTAAGCTCTCACTGCATTTATATTTTTGACAGTGTGCACCAAATTGCACATAATTCCATTATGCTCCATATATCACTGAGTTGGGAGAGTAATTCTGGTATATGCTAATACCTCTTGGTTTACACACATAAAATGCTATTCTGGTAACAAAGTAGTGAGTATGTTTTATAATGGGATATATATCATTATAAATGGAACACTGGTTTTACAAAATATTTTAAGAGGAAGGTAAATTAGATCATGAAAAGTGCATAAGGGCTATAAATTATGCAGTAGCCTAAAGAATTATTATAAAGAGATTTGGTTGTGTCCTGATCCCATGAAACCTTTAACTGTGGCCATTAAAATAAACCATATCAACTGCTCCCAGCCACTGAGGATTTATAACATCCCATGGAATGGTCACCTGAAACTTCAAAATTGCTTTCTGAATGAAAATAATGGTCACCCTTAATTCTTGATGGAGATGTTTTTCATGGATGATATTAAATGGGAAAGGTGGTAGTTGAAACTGGAGTTTTTATAGTTTTCTCTCTTGACATTCAAAACATTTTTCCCTGAAGAGCTGCCTAGAATTTTTAGATGGGAAAAGTTTTCATTTCTGATTTGGTTTGTGAAAGATGCTGGGGAGTGAAACACTGAAGTAGGATGAGATGGGGCAGTGCATTTGAAACCATCACTGTCACTGAAGTTCTTCCTTGGGCACTGCAAAAAACCCTTCAGTTTTCCTGTGCTAATTCAGGTATATTTTCATGTTTCTCTCTCTCTTTCCTTCTTTCCCCCTATCCTTCCCTGCCTCCCCAATTTACTGCTTCTTTCTTTACAACATCACACTGTTTACCTTTCAGCCTTACACAGCCAAACTCTTCCTTCAGGAGGATTTCCTTCAGAATCCGTCTATGGATCTCTCTGAAAACTTCTTGGTTAGGTGTCCCATCACAGCTGCAGGACAGGAATGATCTTTAAATCAAATTCTTGGACAATTAGCAATACTTCCATGCCCTGACCCCTGCTGGGAAGAGGCAGCAGGTCAGTCTCCCAAGTCCCACCAAGAGGTCAGAGCTCCCAGTAAGTGAGCTGGGGCCAAGCAGACTTGGGAGACTCATCCCAGTGTGACTCTGTGGAGTTACAAACTTGCTTAATTGTTTTGCTGATGAGAAATGAAATTGCAGATTATAGTTAACTCCTGGCTCTGTTGTGGAAAGTGTCCATCAGGGAACCTGAAGAAGAAAGTGCATTTGTTTAATTTGTGAGCTGCAGCAGCTTGGAATCCTGGCTTCTTTTTAAGACCTGAAAACCCCTTTGCTGCTTCAGATGAACTTAGTGAACTGCTAGTGCTCTGGTGCTTGGACTGAGACAGGAGGAACTTCTCTAGATAGCACAGTGGAGAAGCACTGCTCGTGACACAGCAGAGGGGGGGATAAAATGAAGTGTCTTTGAAGGAAATGAAATGAGATAATGATCAGGCATTAACCAGATCATTAATTTCTGGGCTATTTTAGGGAAGGAGAAACCCTACAGAAATGTGTGGAGGAGATGTGCTTCTCCCCACAGCCCAAATTTCTCTGAGATTCCCAGACCTCCTCACCCATGTTCCCTGTGGGGTCAGAGCAGTGGGTCAGACTCCTCGTGTGTCTCTGCCTGTCTGAGAAGCTGAATCCTTAAGTCTCTCTGAGTTTCCACTAGTCACTAAAAATTGCCACTTTTATAACTACTCTATGGGGCTTTTTGTCAATGTAGAGTAGTTTTAATGTTGCTTCCTGATCATCATCTCAGCAGTAGATAGCATTCTTTTTTTTTAAAATGTGTGTAATTTCAGTAGAGCTGAATTAGTGCAATAATGGATCCCAAACGAGCAGCCTTTGCAAGGCAGAGATCCAGCTCATCAAGGACGTGTTCTCATCAGTAGCCAGAGGGTGTTGAGGATTTGGATGTCCTGCTGAGAGACTGAGCATGGCTGAGGGCTCTGAGCCCCTCAGATGGCACTCAGGGTCTCCAGCAGGTGCCTGCAGCCCCTGTGACCAAACAGGCTCATTCTCACGTCCTGGTGAGATGTTTTGGGTACCACTGTCTGAGCTGCAGGGGACTAGAAATGTTCCCTCTGGCAGCAGCTTCTCACCAGTGTGTTCCCATTTAACTGAGGGACTGTGCTGTTTTAGATCCAAGAACCTGGAAGCTCAGGGATGGAAGCACTTCTGTTCATTTTGATTGTTTTTTATTTTTTTTTTTCTTCCTTCTCCTTGGTACATGCAGTAAAATCCCATTCATTTCAATGCCATCATTTATACTGGTACAAAATGGGAATGAGGGACAATCTGGCTTTGGAGGTGGTCACTGGACTTGTCCAACTTCCCTTGACCCTCAGCCCTCAGAAATCTGTGGGGAAAATGATCACAAGTTCAAGCTGCTGCCCATCTGCAGCTGCTCTGGGTGCATTAGAGCCAACAAGAAAGCAGTCCTGTGCCTTTATTTTATTTATTTTTTAAAATATAAATATGTTTTTGCATATTATCTACTCTGTGAGAGTCTGCAGAAACTTTCATCTGAATGTGTTCTGTTGTCTGTGCTCTGTGACAGCACTGCCAGCTCCAGGGATTTCAGCATTAGTCTCCTGGCAGGTGTTGTGGTGGTTTTGGGTTTGTTTTTTCTCCTGACAACAGTGCTATGTGTCTTTTGTCAGCTGAGCTTAGTTTGATGCTAGTTGATAATAATTAAACTAGTAGTTAACCATACTTGCATAGAAAGGCTATAATTTGCCTGTAATTATGGCTGAAATGATAGAAATACATCTCCCTTTTGAAAGGAAAGTAAAATTCTAACCTTCATGGTACCAGGGAAAAGAGCTTGAAATGTTATTTTCAAAAGATTAAAAGCTGGAGGGCTAAAATTAAGCCTTCAATTATATTAAAGCCTAATCTAGTGATACTAAGTCCTTTTTGATGTTTTGGGGATCTGACCTGTGATTTCTGTGTGTCTGGAGCTGATGGTATCAATTACATTGCAGCAGCTCATGGAGCCAGTGGCCTTTGGGCACTGACATTTCATCTCTAAGGTTAGAGGAGTTTATGCAGGGAGAGGTTGAGACTTTAGGTGTATTTGTTTGCTTTCTCCTTTTTCACAGCTTGGTCCTAACAGAACTAATTTGCAGTTTCTGGGTGTTTTGCCTCGTGCTGATGGCACACCAGGATTTCTACAAGCCTTTCTGTAATGTCCAGTTGCTGCTTTGCAGTGACTCTGGTGTTTGTGCTTCACTCTAGGAGCAAACCTGGTACCTATAAAGTGTCCATCAGGGAGGTGGACAGGCTGGAAATGTTTCTGCAGTGATGCAGTGGGTGCAATGTTAGTGTCAGACCTGCAGGCACCATCCCACCAGCACAGGCACCATCCCACCAGCACAGACACCATCCCACCAACCCACCAGCACAGAGGGTCCTACAAGACAGGGATGAGAACATGCTTCATGTCTCTTTGCAACGTTGCAAAGTGCTGGCTTTGCCATACATCACCCCTAAATGAAGTTCCTCAAAAAGTGGAAAGAGGCAGGGGAACTGCTTCCCAAAGGTTATAGTCAGGGTTTGCAGATTTAGGCTGTGTTGTCCTCCTAATTTGCTGCCAGCTGCCTCGGTGGGGATGCAGTAGGTAGCTGGGGGATGGGCAGAAGGGGGAGGTTCTGCATCAGCTCTGGTGATGATTTAGCCCTTGGTTTTGTAAGTCTGTAAAGTGTCCTGAAGCCTGTGGAAGCTGCTGGGTAATCAAAAATAAAAAAGGTAATCATGTGAGGCAAAATAAAACAGAGATTTCAGCTTTCAGATTTTATTTATGTATTTATTGTGAATTGTATGAAAATATCTGAACAAAATGAGGAAATCTGAGGTTTTGGGGTTGTTCTATTTTGTTTGTGTGTGTATGCTTGTTACTGTGATGACAAAGGCTGTGTGCCTTTGGTCACTCCTCTTACATAGCAATCGTGTGTACGATGAGGCTTTATCCCTGCTTTCTGCATAGGGACAGACAAATACCTGGATATTTTCACATTAATTATGTATGCATGGACCCGTAGCATATTCATATGTGAGCTAATTAGAGCTGTAGATTCAGTCCAGATACTTGTTGCTACTTTTCTATCAGAAGAGCCCTTTTGCTCACATCTCTCTTTCAACAATAACGTGGAAGGTTGGAGATGGTCCAGCCCCTGGATTCTTCCTCCCCAGATGCTGCATCATCACCATCAGATATTGGGCAGCCTGCTCTTCCTTCATCACTGTCTCTGCCTTGTCATGTCTTCTGAACACCCTGATACTCATTTCTTGGAAGCCCTGGCACCCCAAGATGTGTGACCCAGCCATGTATGACCAAACTCTATGTTCAGGTTTTTTTACATTATTTTTTTCTTCCTCCAGGTGGTGAATATATCTTTGCTTAGAAGCTCAGGGGACAAACGTGTGACTGTAGGGTTAAATGGCAACCAAGTTAACTCTAGCTCAGCACATGTCCAACCAGTCAGCCCACCTAGGTCCTGAGACCCTATTATAACCCCAAATCTAATCCTACTTCAGAAATTCCTGTAAATATCAGAACAGGCCATGAAATCCCTGATTTCTTTAGAGCAGCCAGTGCAGGACACTGGCCAGCTTCTGACCTACCTACAGCAGCTGGCTAAGTAGCCCAGGACCAAGCAGATCACAACACAGATTTATAACTTTTTTTGCTGATTTTGTTTGCTAATTCCAGGGAAATTGCAGTTGCTTTTTCAAGTGCTGGTGGTGGAGACACTGAGGAAGGCTGGAGTTGGGGAGTTATGACATGAGCCAGTCCTCACACTTGTAATATCTAATTTTCTCCAGCTGGTCATCCGGTATCTGTGAAATAGGTCACATACCTGGAGGGAAAATGAATTATCTGGTTTCTGAGCTCTGAGGGAGGCAGCAGCCCAAGCATGACACCAAGATTGCTTTCCAGACATCTTAAGAAACTCATGTAGGAAAAAGTCCCAGTTACAATAGCAGAGCAGAGAGTCTGGCATATCTTGAGGAGAAGAAAGAGATATATCCTGGAAGGTATAAATTAACCTCCCTTGATCTCCTCTAGTAAGGGAGAGGGAACAGCTCAAACTGCCAGGGGAGGACAGGTAAAGGGTCACCTGCACGTACAAGGGGTTAGCAGCTCTTGACTTACCAGGATTTGGGGCAGGACTTTGCCTCTGTCCCTTCATTTCTAGAACACTCTCTGTCTCTTAGGATTTTCCCTGTTCACAGTTGTTTCTAAATTCTTAAAGACTACTCTGAAAAGAAAATCATTGAGGAAAGAGGTAATTGAAAGTTCCCAGAGGGAATACTTTAAGGGGGCAATGACTCAACGGTTGGTCAACACTGCTCCAAGGCTTCCCATCCCATTGTCAAAGCTGGTTAACTAAAAGGCTTTCTCCCACTGTGGACTGTCAGGCTGAATTTGTCATGTGGTATGAGTGTGAATCAATGCACTGATTCGCAGCTGTTGAGCAGGGAATTTTTGGAATTAGCACTGGTATGATTTCCATGGCTTGCTTTGTGATTCTGAATGTAAAGGACCAGGTTGGACAGGGCTTGGAGCAACCAGGTCCAGTGGAAGGTGTCCCTGCCCCTGGCAATGGGGCAGGAACTAGATTATCTTTAAGGTCCCTTCCAACCCAAACCACTCTGTGATTCTATGCTAATCAGGCCAAGTATAAAAAGGAATAAGTCTTGTAATTTCAATGGCTGGATTTGTCCCAGGGGAGGTTTTGGCCCAGTGTGCAGCAGAGGAGACATTTATTTGATATAAATTAAATCAATTGCTGTTCTGTCCTGTATTCCTTTCCTTTTTCTGTTTTAATATTATTGATGAAGTGACCAAAATGGTGTCTGAGCTTATCTGAAAAATCAATGAAAAAGTAAATCTTAAAAAAAATTAAAAGAAATCAATTGTCCTGCAGAGTAAATGTAAATGTGACCTGGTTTTGCTGTGCTGGGTATGGGCTGCATAATGTCCTGGGCTGTCCAGAGATGTATTTTGCTTTATTTCTTTTAGTCAGATTTTTGTAGGAGTTAATTTCTTAAGAGAGGAAGAGGCTGTTAATTTTAGCCTCTCCAGCAAAGGTCCCAAATCCAAGCTCCCTACGTCAGAGCTCTTCTGAACTTCTGGAGTCCTCCAAGGACTTCAAAGAGCTTCCTAATTGCTTGCAGTTAAGTAACGGTTTAACCAGCTTTATTTAGATTTCCTCCTGTCTGCTTTTCCTGAGCTTTGTGCTCCTTTTTGACTGCATCTCTCAGTCCACTCCACAGTACTTTATACTTTATCAGGTCATTTGGTTTTGGTTTAATCTTCCAGTTTCTCTGTCTTCATCATTAAGGGGCAGGCTCATCCCTGCTCCAGTCACCCTCGAATTGCTGCCCAGACTTGTTTCTGCTCACTCTGCTCCTGTCTCCTCTGCCTGTGTGTGACTGCCAGCATTGTCCATCTTCTCCTGTCCTACCCCTGGGGGCTGTTTTCACCTTCTCTGGCTGTTTCCTCCATGCTCAGGTCATGAGCATCCACACAAACCACAAATGGAATATTTCTTATAAAGTAGAACAAAATTAAACAGATAGGAGATGTGCTGGGGCTGCTGGTGGCTGCTGGTGCATCAGGGAGGTCTTGGAGCCCACCTGGAAATGTGTGTTTTCCATATTTATTATTGATCATACAACTGTGTGCAGAAGCACATTTGTGAATCCCTCCTCTGGCAGCTCTGCTCAAAGAGCTTGCTCTTCACATGAGACTCTTTAATCAACATGTATCACTTGGATCAAACCTTCATGGTTTGTGAGGAACCAAAGGGTACAAGTGGTCCTGGCCAAGGATGGCTGGAAAGCTGAGTGTAAGGAAAGTGGTCTCTGCTTGTCCAAACCAGTTCCTGGGTATGCAGAGAGGAGCTGTCTCAGCCTGGTGACTCCATTAGAAGGGGTAGTTAGTGCATTTCACACGAGATGCTGCTGCTGGCCAGGTGCAGGGTGGGATACACACCCAGCATTGTTTTTCCTCAGCTCACTCTTCCTCACATGCAAAGCTGAGCACAGAAGCAACCTGCCCAGTGCCAGGAGCCAAGGTCAGGTCTTCTGGCCAGTACAAGGGCACTATTCAGTTCAGCAGTCCCACTTCCTACAGGGATGTGGCAGCAGGGTTTAGCTGTGCTGTAATTTATCCTGCCCTGCTACGTGTTCCACATCGCAGCGAGGCTGCCCGAGTCTGCAATTTTACTGTATGTGATCAACATGCTGCTCATTTTTCTATTATCAGGGAAGTCTGTAACTCATCTCCCTCACCCGTATCTCATGCCAGAGCACTGCATTTCCATGACTGTGAATTATCAGCATCCAATCCTTGAAGGTGTGATTGGAGATAATAGCCTAAAGTTTCCCAGGTGAATAATTACTTCAGCTGTTCAGCTTGTGCTGTCTTTGAGGGCCTTTTTTTTCCCTAAAAATCCCTACAGAGGGAGTTGTTCAGCATTTTCTGAAGACCATGACCTTCGACAGTGACTGAAACCTATTTTGTTTGAAATCTTATTTGTAGAAAGTCTGTTATTATGTGTCCTCACATTAGTTCTCCCACTCAGCCTCCAAAATATTAATAAATGTATGGCAGAAAAATGAACAGTGTTTGTACTACTACCCATTTTTTTTCCTAGGTTGCTGCCTGTAAGATGAATCTTGAAACAAGGTTTTGCAAAACTGCCCAAATTACTCTGGAGCAAAAGTTCCAGTGAAAGTTCATGGGATCTGAGGTTTTTCACTTGGGTTATTTAAAAATCCTCTCCTTGATGCCTGGCAATCACTATTTACAGCCAGAACAAAATGATCAGTTTGATATTTTGAAGGCATAAAGGCAATTATCTTCTCATTCTGTACTCAGAAGGAATTAGGTGCTGTTAATGAAGTCCCATTTTGATTTCTGAAATCCTCCTCTAGCATGGCAACATGGTCTTTGGTGCAAATACTTGTCCCAATTCTGCAGTTAATACCTGAGCCAGTCTGTCCATGAATCCACTCTCTCCAGGCTATTTGACACAGCATCCCCTAAATATGTGGTCAGTCTTAATATCCTTGTCACAAATATGATTTGTCCCAGGTGCAGAGCCCCAGAGATGCCTGCAGGACACTTGGAGGCACGTGTGTTGGAATGCACTGAAACACAGCTTGGGTCCCCCAGCTTTTCTTGCTCTGCCTTATGTAAAAGCTGCACATGTAAACAGAAGCAGGGTTTGGGAATTTGGTCCAGTGAAGCAGAAGGCCAGGCTAATTTCTAGCAAGCAGATGTTGCCAAGGGATGGCTTTATCTCCTCAGCCTGTGTGAGTTTCAAAAGAAGATGAGAGTTTTAAAGACCTTCTAGAATTCTCTGTGAGGCACTAATGAAGAGCACCTTGAAATGCTGAGCACGTGGAGAGTGTGTGTAATTCTGACACACCTTGCACGTGGCTCTGGTGTTTTCAGGCTCCTTCCTCACGTGTGCAAGTGGTGAGCTGTTCCACCAGCACACACAATTGCTCGGTGCCTGGTGCTCTGTGTGCACATCTCCATGCCTACAGTTAAGAAATTAAGCAGAGATTTAGAATGTCAACAACCACGAGGAGCTGTGCTGAGCCCTCCATAAGCTCTTCCTCCTGTTGGCACTGATAGCAGCAGGTTCTGCTTTTCCCTGCAAGGACAATTTGCATGGTCTGTCATCTGTGGAAGTGAGAAGATTTTGAATGCTCTGTTGTAAATGATAGGATAGCTGAGGTGCTGGTGCTGTGGGACTGCTGGGACTTGTGCAGGGTGTAGTTGGTCTCTTCAGTGTTTCACTTATCTTCCCAAGTACATCTGCTCAAAATTCATTTCTTCTGACTGTGACTTCTCAGATCCACTAGTGCTGATCACTAACTTCCATTAATGTCAAGCCAACATCTGTTGACATAACTGGACAGACATATCACTATAATTGGTTGAAATGTCTCAGAAATGTAGACATTTTTCTGAAAAAGGCTGTTTCTTCTTCTAATGATAAAATATTATTCATATTTCTTTTAAGAAAGTAGAAACAAGAAAGCCACTTATCTTGATAATGCAGAGGTTTTGACTAAGGGATATATTTAGGTTTCAGAAAAGTGGTTGACTAGAAAGATTCTCATATATAATTTATTAGAACATGTGAATAATTCTATTTTTATTGTTTTTAGATACTTAAACTACTTGCCTACTGTACATGTGATGTAAAGCTCATTATTTGTGAGAGGTGTGTATTTCCAGCATATTTCATAATGTGCAAAAATGCATTTTCTATGTCATAGCTGAGTGGTTTTGTTAGTACTGAAAACAATAGATGTTTTCTTGGTCACAGGTGGTGCTTTAGGAAGCAGAGAGCAGCTCAACCCCAGAGAGTGGCATGGTTTGGGGGAGATGATGCTGCTGGGTCTGAAGTGCAGTTAGAAGTACACTGAGAATCCTTTTCTGCTGAGGACATGACCCCAAGGGGCTGGACAGAGCCCATAAACTTCTGTTAATGGGCATCCAATTGTCATCATTTGTAATGGCTCTTTATTACTGACCCATGGACTAAAATTTTTACAGTGCAGTCAGGCTGTTTAACCTGTGCCTGCTTGGGTACAGCCCTCCTCATTCTCAAGGGTCATTGTTTTCAAGGTGTGAAGTGAGGGCAGCTCTGGCACTTCAAAGCTTGCAAAGGTCTCCCCTGGCATGACTGGAGTGAATTATGCCAAGACATCGACAAGCAACACAAGCTCTCCCTCCCATCCCCACCCACAGAATAAAGAGAGCCATTAATTTTTATCTGCCAATTTGTGGACTGAGCTCCCCTGGGAGCAGCTTCACATTCCATGGGAGCAGAAAGCCCTGGGAAGGGGGAGTGGAGAGTGAGGGGCAGGACCTGGCTCAGCCCTGGCAGGAAAACCACCCACCAGTCCTGAACCCACACCAGGATACTGGGCTGGGGAAATGCTTGTCCTGCATAGGTACCATGGTCTGTAAAAGAGTGTGGGAGCTCTTATCCTGCATCCTGAAGCAGTTCATTCCTTGGCTCATTTACTTCTTGATTATTTTTTTTGTATTATATTCTGGCAGTTTCTTTCCCTCTTTCCCAACCAGCCACAACCAGCACTACTGCAATAATAAGCATCCTAAAAGCTGTACACTTCTTAATCAATATTTGGAGTCATGTCTACTTAGAATTACAATTACAATTACAAGCAGAATCACAAAAAATGTATTTAAAAGTACGTTTTTCATCAAGAGCTAAGTGAGCAACACATGATTATAATGGAATGACTATTGTAATTGGGCTTTGTGTTGCATTGCATGGCTTTCATTTAAGGATTCAATAACATAGATGCTGGTGTTGATTTTGAAACACTTCCATGCCTGAAGGGTAAGTAAATAACTTAGAAGAATTGTGGATTGTTTCTCCTGCAAGACCTACAACAAAAGAAGGAGCTGGAATACTGGGGTTGTGGAAGAGCCTGGTGCTGGGTCAGGGAAAGCATCCTGCATCCTGCCCTGCCCAGGGAGAGCTGTGGTGTGATGGCAAAGGGACAGACTAAGACAAAATGCCTGTCTATGATAGTGACCCAGCAGAGCTGCCTTAGTTGCACCTATTATATTCTTCTATACCAGGCCTTTGAAAAGAAAAGGGTTTTTTAAAGTTGCTTTGGCAAAGTAAACAGTTGTGAGTGACCCTGCACTGCTGCATTCCCAGCCACCCCGGCTGCTTGTGTTGGTTTTCAGCATGGGCACTGGTATTTCAGGCACTTTGGATTCAGGTTTTACATTGTGGGTTGTGTTTCCACCTCTGTGAAAGACCAGATGGACAGCATGAAATTTAAAGCAGCATTTTTTTCCTTTTGAGAGATGATGCTGAGGCCTGGGGTGCAGCCAGTGTGGTCCAGCAAAGGGACAGGCTCTCCTGGCACACCCCCTTCTTGTGTGACTCCCTTAATATTTGCACCACGTAGTGTAGGGATGAGGTGAAAATCCAGCACGTTTTCTAGTGTTTGCTACACAGATAAGAACTGAGTGAGTGAGGAAGGGGAGGGTCTGAAGTTTGGGGTATTTTAAGGGAATTTGTGTCGGTGAGAGGTCCCAGCAGATGAAAATAACCAAAGCCTGCCAAGGTTCAGCACAAACTTCTCTACCAGAGGTGCCTCAGCCCCATTTGTGACGTGCTCTGCCCTCACTGTCCCTGTTGCCCTGCATCACTCCCCTCACCCCGTGTCCATCATCTCCCACCCACCAGAGGTGAGATCTCTGCTCTGCCACCTCCTCCGCACGGGGGGAGGGAGGAGAGAGGCTGTGAAGCTGCAAGAGATGCATTGGATGAACAAAGCTTGAGATAAATAAATTAGCCCCCGTGTTGCTTAAATTAATGATGCTGTTGATGATGACAAGCCAAGGTAAAGTGCAAAGGCTCACCTCTCCTGAACAGGAGCTCACATCAGGCTTTTTAGGTCTATGAACTGGAAAATTAATATGAGGTTTTACAATCTCCTGTTGTGCTTGGAGTTGAAGGGCTGTTAGATGCTTCCCAGAAACACTCTTTTAAAATTATACTTTACAAATATCAATCTCTTCAAAAGAACTTTTAATGTCATATTAATGATTTTTCCATACACTTTGAATGCATAAGTAATTTTTACAGAATGACATGATATTTTATAATGTCACATTTAGGCCAGTACTCCCCAAAAGCATCTTCAGAGCAGTGTGAAAACTGTTATTGCTATATGAGCTATTCACTTGCATATATAAATCTACCTTCCAGGTTGATTTTTGGTACCCTGATGGGCTACTGCAGCATTTAATTTCTTTCTCAGTCTCAATGTACCTTAATTTTAATTGGGAATAGTAAATTATCAGGGTGATTTGAGATATTCTCAGGCAGAGATTTACAAATAGCAGGAGGTGATCAACATTGTTTGTTGCTCACTGCTGGGAACGAGGCCTGGGAAGATGATGGTGTAAGAAAAAATGAAGAAAAGCAAATTACATGTTGCATGTGAGTTGGAAATGTGGAAGCCAGGAAAACAGCTTATAAAAGCACCTGCTTTTTCCAAGGAAGGGGAATCCAACATGGACACAAAGCAGAGAGGAAAATAACAAGCACAAGCTTGTCCTTATCCTCCTGGCCTTCTTCCAGCGATTTTCTGCTGGCCAAATCCAAGGGGCACTGAAAAAGCTTTGCATGATTTCAGGTCCTATTGTGAGTCTCCTACATCAGGCAGGATTTCCATAGGCTTGCTATTCTTCTCACTATCTCCCCAGATAACCTCCATTTAGCCTTTATCTTCTGTAAGCCTTTTTGTGGAGACTATCAAAGGCTTTTTCGAAGTCAATAAAGTTAATGATGATGGGTGCACAATTCTCCTCTGAAACCTTCTTGTTTTTCTATTAGCTGCTTGTGTCTCTCTGATTTCATCTGCAATAAAATTATCCTCTCACCAGGTTTGCCTGATGCTGACAGACTATTCAATATGTACAATCACAGGAATTTGGCAGTTTGGCAATTAAAACCTTTTTGCAGTTGCTTGTCACTTTCTTCCCTCCCCAAGTTCATGGTGCTTGTTTAACAGGTCTCTTTCTCCCATCCTTCCTTCCTTTAAGCATTATTTTGCAGCCCCAAATGGTTTCTGCTGCATCCTCTCACCCCCTGGAGAAGATTCCTCTGCAGCCACCAGTGCTGCTGTCAGGGCTCTTTCTGTGCTGTTACCCACACCCATCATCCTGGGGTTTGCTGTGTCAAGATACTGAATATATTGAAAATACTCTCCCTGTTCTGCTACCTCTTTATCCCCACTCTTGGCACACAGCACAGCAAATTCTTCACTGCTAGTTTTTCCCTCTTCATAACATTTTTTTTTTTAGTTTCTTGGGTTTTGGGATTTTGTTGTTGTTGTGGGGTTTTTTCCTTTGTTTTGGGAATTTTTTGTGTGTTGTTGTTTTTTGGTTGTTTGTGTTTGGGGTTTTTTTGTCCCTGGGTGTGTGAGTTGGTTGGGTTTTTTTCTCCTGAGTTTATTTTCTTTGTGTTTTTCCTTGCAGCTCTCAGAGGTCTCTCTGGTTGCTGCAGAGGAGAGGCAGGGAGATGCCTCCTCAGCCCAGGGTGGGGGGACACCAGTCCCAGAGGGACACTCTGCCCAGGAGACACTCTGTCCAGGAGGGACACTCTGCCAGGAGGCTGCCAAGCATTTTGCCTTGGCAGGGGGGGCAGTTGTGGGTCCCTCCTCTGGAGGGTCTGGAGTTGTGGTCCCTCCTCTGCCACCTGCAGCCCTTTTCCTTTCCCTATTAATCTGAGATTTAGGCAAGTCGTTCCAGTCTTTCTCCAGGGTCAATGCTATAGATTCTTTTTGTGTGAATTTTTATTGATGTAAATAAACAGTTGCAAGTAGGACTCACATTCTTCTATGCCCTGACTGTAAAACAGAGGCCAGGGACTTATCTCACTCTGTGAATTCAGCACATGCCTGATGCTGCCAACGTTCAAAAACCACTCATAAAAATCAAGTTGGAGTTTCCTTCCTATTTTAAGCTTGTACTAATAGTTCCTTGATGGTTGTTCTGGGCACCTGTAAATGCAAATGGGCAGTTAGACATTTTGATGCTTAATTAGCATATGCTGGTCTACTAATTTCATGCAAATTGTTAAACCTGTGTGGGAAGATTAGACAAATAGTAGCAGATGCATATTTATATGCTGTTGTGCACTTGATTTTTTGAGAAACAAATATCCCTAGTGTGAGAACTGCAATATTTGAAATTAATTCTTCATCCTTTTTTGAATACTTAGGAAGTTAAGTTTTGGTGCATCCCTCCCAGTGACTGTGTCAGGGATGAGCTAGGATCACTTTGAGGCAGAAATACAGGATCATCTGAATGCAAAAATGGGATCCAATTTGAATATTTTAATTCTGGGTTGAAAAGAGAAGAAGAAATGAGTCTGAAAAATGCTTGGTGTGGTAGA
>NW_009953518.1:57803-70796 GCF_000747805.2 Chaetura pelagica
AGAGTGATGGTGGGAATGACAGAGAAATCTGTGCAGGAGAGTCTAACCAAAAGAAGGGGGTGGTGACAGGACCCTTCAGGGTACCCTGGTCCTGCAGGAATCATTGTGATTTTGGACAATCTTTTTTCCCTTGTCGCTTATTATTTGTTCATTTTTAAAACAAGCTCCTTTTCCTATTGAATGTTGATCTTGCAAGGTGACATGGCACCTGAGGAATTCCAAAGTTAATGGCAAACTTACACAAGTTTCAAAGCTATAGATGAAGACAGACAGGCATAACAGCAGATAAACAAATATCCCTTTTCCTGCTGCTGAAGCACATCCTTGGAGCAAATTTCATTAGTTTCATAAAAAGTGCAGGTAGAAACTGTTGAAAGCAGGCAAACACATCCTTTTTCTTCTGAAAAACATGAAATGGTGTCTAGGCAGATACCTCTTTTGTTTAAATCAGCTAACCAACCAACTAAAAATTTCAGAAGTCCTCATACTATTGGAAGCCCTGGCTTGAGACAGTTGATCTGCCAGCAGGGAGAGGAGCTGTTTGTTTGTCCTTTGATGCAAGGCCTTTCTGCTGAAGTGATGAGGGCTTCAGTGTGACTGAGGACAAGATTTTGTCCAAAGTAGGTCAAGGGAAGAAAACCTTTCCTGTCTGCCTACAGCTCATTTCACCTCTGCAACAGGAGAGACCAATGAGAACCACCAGCCTGTGGCCCAACGAGCACAATTATTGTGTGCTGTGTCTTCATTTGGATGCCACGCTCAGTTAATAACCAGATCTCCACCATACTTCTTTATTGCTTAGGCTGAAGGAGAAAGTAATTAAACTTAATAGGTATTGCCCTTGCTTTAAGGCCACTATACATTTAAAGTTGCCAGCATAAGTAATTAATGCTAATAGAAGTCATGAGTCCTAAACAAAGACATTTGTATGCCAAGTAATCTACAACGTGTACTTTTTGGAATAAATTATTTATATGATTATACATCCTTATGAACATAAACTTCCTGCTTCATGGGTTTCATTCTCTCTGTCTCAAATTCGTAGTGAATCTTCTTTTTCTCTGTCTCTGGATGCCACTTCTTGCCCAAGATTTCTAAAAAAAAAGCTACAAGCTCATCATAAATTTTATTTTTAAAAAAATGTTAACGAGTTTGAAGTTGAATGCAAGAAAGAATTTAAAATATATGTTTCTTTGTTGCATGTTCTAATAATGCTAGGCAAGCACTGAGCACAGCTAATTGACCATATGGCTCTTTGATATTCACAGAGGGGGGAGATTTGTATTATCATTAGAAATATGATGATGCCAACATCTTAATGCAGCATCAATACCAGCTCAGCAGAGGCACGAGCACAGCTAGCTTGAACTCCTCAAGAAGCTATCAGCACCATGTTCAGATGTAGCTATATGATCTTTGAATCATGATAGACAAGGTTTTGCTTAAAATTAGTGTCATGTTTTCCCATCGTAAATCATTTTCTACTTACCTGCCAGTCAAGCTTGGCTTGCTTGGCTGCTGCATGGGAACAAATCAATTTCTGCATAGAAGTAAGACAGAAATTGCTTCTAATTGTTTTCTGGGGGAGCCATTAGATCACCCACGTGAAACCTAAGCCTGTACAACCTTGGTGTATTTCCATGAATAACCCGTTTCAATACTTTAGTGACCCAATTATTTTAGCTCTTGAAAAAATGAACAAGTAAGTTCGACTCTCGCCCACTTTCCAAGGACAAGGAGCCAAGTACTTACATGTGTGCTCTTTACTGTCAGACTGATGTCAAAATATCAGTCTGCTGGGGGCAGAACTCCCTCCTCACCTTGTGCTGAGCAGAAGAGAAACAGCATAAAGTCAACTGGTGCAGTGAGAGGAGGGGAAAACTCCTCTGTGGCACAGCTCAAAAACCGAGGTTGAGCTTGTGCAGCTTCCAACACTAAATTGTCATTATACTTTTTCCTTAATGTCATCTCTTCCCTAACACCAAACCTCCCTGTGTGTGAGTGTGTTTGCTACCCCTGTGTGTTGTCCTTGGGCTGACTCTGAGTTCTGCTCCATGAGCTTCATGCATAAATAAGGTGTATTTTACTTTTCAGCCACTGGGTACATTCTGGTCCTTCCTGCAGTTTCTGGGTCCTTCTTGTAGTCTCTTCCCAATAGTTCCATGTCCTTCTTGAACTCTGAATCCATGACCAAACACAAGGGGTAATTTAATATTTAACAGCAGTTTTGCTACTGTTGCTTTAGGAGTCAATATTACCAGGATGTGATGCTTCCCATCTGTTGAGGTTTTCAGGGAGCTGGGTAAGGACAGTCAAACCTCCAGTGGAGAAAACTTAGTGACAAATGCCCTTAATGTTATTTTAGGTATTATGTTCCTTCTGTACAGATATTGACAAAAAGGCCATTAAAAATTACTAGGCATCAAGAAGGTTACTGAAGGAAAGCAAAGATCTATTGATTTCTTCCTTTACAAATATGCTATTTATCCTATTTAGCAGTTGCAGTTCTGCTGTGGTATCTGTTGTAAGGGAAATTATCAAATCAGTGGAATTAATTACAGGGCCAGAAAAATCCTATGGATGTTTGTATGAGGAGAGGGCAAGAAGGGAGGTAGCAGCCCTGGGGCTGCTGGGGGGCAACTCTTCCTTTTGGCTGTGTGGGAGTGAGGCAGCCCCCCCAGGCTGGGCTCCCTCATCTCTCCCTCATGTCCCAGTGCCTCATTCAGACCCATAACCATGAAAGCCCCCAGTCATGGGTGTGCAACAGGGTCCTGCTTTACACGAGTACTTGCAGCCAGGTGTGCACACACACATGTATCCTCCCTGTTTACAAAGAGAAAAGACAAGACTTCATTTTCATTTGGCAATTCCATGGCAGAGTCTGCTCTGCTTTTTCCCTTCTTTTTCTCCCTTTAACACTGAATCCCAGTTTAGGATCAGTGTGCAGTGTGTTTTGAATTCCTTCTTTCTCTCATTTTAGAGAAGTTGACGATTTAATATAACTTCTTGTTTCTCTTGTCTGTATTGAGCAAGCTGTTGGAATCAAAGCAGCATCTGGAACATCACAATTCAATGAAATAGGTAAAGGAAACTCCTGGAGGCTGCTCTAAGCACAGTCCTGCAGAAAGCTCTCCAGATCTGTTCCCAGAGATTACAGAACAATGGAAATGGAACCACCAGTTACCAGGCTGCTCAGTTATACATCAGCCTAAACCAGTGGAAAAATTTGGATGTGAAATTGACTTATTCAGGAGGCAAAAGGTCTCCAGAGAAGGGGAACGAAACATGAGGCTCATTCTGCTGGCAGGGACCCACCAGCTCAGCTCCACAGCTGCCCCTGTGCCCTCTAACCCCATCCCCACCTCCGTGGCAACCTGCCTCACCATTGCTCTTACCATTTGTTTTCTCCTTAACTGACCAACCTCTCCCAAGTTCCTTTGTCATGTAGTCTCATCGTTTCATCTTTGAAGATTTGTCTCTTTATTAAGTTGCTAATTGGCTCTAATAATTCAGACCTTTGTTCTGTCTGTGTTCCTGATGTCTGGCAGGTTGTTTCATTGCCTCTTCTCCACTTTCATCTTCTTCTGGAGTCTTCATCTCTCTGCCCTACCTCCTCCACTTTTCCTCATAGCCTGAAAAATTTGACCCTACTCTTAATATCTCTGCTGACATTTCACTTAATGATCCTATTACATGTTCTTGAAGCCCTTTTCACTCAAGACTCTCAGGGCTCTCCCAGTATCAATTAATTTCCAAACACTTCCCTTTTATCACGCAGATTTTACACACGGATAAACTGGGGCATGGAAAAGTCAGACAGTGCTCAAAATTCCAGACAGATCTTCAGTGCCATGGAGCATCTCCTGCTCCTCTAGGCTTCATTTGTAGCTCTAAAAGGTAGAAATCAAACCAGAATAGATTTCATCCCCACACACTCATCCGTTTCCCATGTGTGGATGTGAATGAAGCCCCTCTGGGGGTCTGTGCATTTACAAAATGCAGAGTTGCAGTCAGCATGATGTGAAGCTGAGCACTTCAAAAATGAGCTCAAGAGTGCAGGATAACACTTAAGCTCCTTAGATAAAGGTCAGTGTTCTGCATCCAGTGACATAAACATTTAAACATCAGGAGAGCCACTCTTACCATACACTTTTGGTCTCTTCCACTTTATCTAGTTCAAAGTACCTTGAACACATCCATCATGACTGAGCTGAAATTTGTCACTTCAATATAAAATCCTTTAATGGCTTTTTCATGTGACCAGCACTGCAGGGGTCTTGTTTTGATGTTTGACAAGAAGGACAGATAAACCTAAGTGCCTTACTCCTGTCTTTTGCTTATTCTTTTAAATAGAATTAATGAGTTTTCCTGTCAATACAAATTAGATAAATAGCTGGAAGAACTTGTTAGCTGTTTCTGGGGTTTTGGGGTTGTTTTTTATTTGGTTTACTAGACTTGATTAGGCATTTCTTGACAAAGGGAAGGGAAAGAAGAAAATCCATCACAATTATGCACATTTTGCTGCAAGGCCTGAAAGGGCAATTTGGAAATCAGAGGAGAAAGCAGATAAGCAGATATATTAAAAAATGGCTAAGCAACCAAATTCCTGCTTTTAAGCTGTCAGGCAAATGCTTATGCAATTGCTCTATGCATGTAATCAAATTAAACAGTAAAAGATCTTAATCTCCTAAAATGTCCAGCTAATATCTGGTGATGGCCATCAGGGATTTTCCTTCAATCTGTGCTGGACCAGAGGTGATGGAATGTGGTGGGCTGGTCATTGCAGGAGGCTTGAGCAGAAGTCAGAGCTCTCTCCTTCTCTGATTGAAGGCAATGACAAAGCTCGTGGTGGTTAATTGTAGCAGGTCAGGGGCACCAAGAAGACCCATGATGAAGTGATGATTTAGAGCAAGAGGTGAGCAGGGAAGAGGCAGCTTTGTGATTCTGGATCCTGTGAGAAAGCAAGAAGCAGACACAGTTCCTCCTCCTCGATTAAAAGTAGAAGGATGTGGCCAGGCAGCTTTATTCTCACTCTTTGAGATAACTACTTATTTGCAAACAGTCAGTACTTGCCTATTAAAAAGTAATATGTGGCAAATCTTGTCCCAGTGTGGCACTCAGATAATGAGCTCATTCACCAGAGGTTTCATGTTGTGGTCAGTGAAAACATGCTTCAATTAGGACTTTTCTGCAGGAGGAGAGAGAGTTTATGAAAATTAATTTGTCTCTCTGATCATTACCCCTTCTGACCATTTACAGTGCAAGCTCCTCTCCTACCCAGGGCAGATTTTTCTCCTGAGCTTTCCTTAGTTCCTTTTGTGGAACTTCTCCCCTTGTTTCAAAGCTTGTTTTCAAGGTCTAACGAGGAGAGCAGCAGTGTCTGAGCCAAACCCTTCTCTTGGAATCACTCAATGGAAAAGACATGTGCTCATTCATGCATATTTGATACATCACTTCTAAAAATAAAAGGACTTTTTGTCTAAGAACAGCACGTTTTCCAGTTAAAGTCAGAAATAAATCAGATGACACAGCTATTCTGAGCTGTCTTCATGCACCTGTGACTGCAGGGCAGGTTTCCTGAGCAACACCTGTGGGAAAGGAGAGCAAAAGTTGAATCTCAGCTTGGAGTTTTTCCCATGATACCTTAGGATGCTGGGGTAGCCTGAAGGGAGCGATGGGTGTTGCACTTCCTGTAAGATAAAGTTGAAGGACACAGCAGAAGCTTGGAAAAGAAACATAAAAGGAGCTGCTTTCTCATTTTTCAAGAACAGAGTAATGGCCTCCCCTATGAGATCAGGTTGTCTCCCCCAGGCTGCTCTGAGCCTTTGTTTCTCAGAGCTTAAGAAAATGGCAGGGGGGATCTCTGCTGCATTTCCAGGCTGCACCAGGCAGATGCCTTCATGTCTGCAGGTTGCAGTGCTGCCCCACCACAGCTGGCTGCTGAGCTGCAGGAGGCACCATAATTAAAAGAATTTATCTCCTCATCCCATGATCCTGCCTACCATGGCAGAAAAACATTCCTAATAAAATGATCTAAATGAAATGGGAAGGAAAGGAAAGGCTTTGTGTGCTCAGTGTTGCTCCACAGAGGCAGAGATTGCTGTTTTTCTGGGTGAAAACAGCTTCACTCATCTGAACATCAGAAGCTTAGGCTGAAACTCTGGGTTTAATTCATAAAGCAACCTGAGTTAGGGGCTGGATCCAGCTTTTTCACCGTGGAGGACACGTGTCACTGTGGTTTTTGTTCTCTCTGCATCCATGTGTGCTTTGTATTGTTCTTGCAATTGCTGGGAGAGGCTTTCCCTCTCCCTGTTTTCCCTCAGTTGTAGAGATCTTATTATGTACCTCAGACCACATAAAGTCACTCTCTGACTCTTGCCAGCCCTGAAATGATGGCTTCTGTTCTGCAGGAGCTGCTTTCTGTCTGCTACTGCATCCTACCCTTCGAGGAAGCACTGATACTGTTCATATTTCTGCCCAATACTGTTATCAGGAAATACAAAGGAAAGGCTTCCTCTCCAAGACAGAGCTGCTGTTCTCTTAATAAGAGAGCAATAGATGGAAGGTCTTCCAGGCATTAAGAGAAAGGGAAGAGAGTAGGAGCAGGATCCTTTTCCTCCGTGCCCTGTTAGTGTATCCTGAATTCCCTTCACCAGCACAAAGGCAAAGGCCTGAGCTGTGCCTTTGTGTGCACAACAAATGCAGATAGTCCTGTATGTTCCTTTTTTTCTTTTTTCCTTTTTTTTCCCCCTGCAGTTTCATATAGACCAAAGAGGAAAAGAAAAAATGAGTTTACAGAGGCTAGCCAGAGCAGCAGAGCTGAGAGAACACAAGCCTGGAGTGACTGGTGTGCAGTGTAGGGGGTTGCTGGAGAGGGCTGTGAGTTATGTCATGTGCAGTTCGTCAATTATAGAGCTAAAACTGTGAAGGAGAGTGCTTTGTCAGAAAAGATAAGAAAAGAAAGAGTGCACCTGGATATATATTCTGTGCTGATGATCTGGTCGTTTTTAGAAGTGAGAGGAGTCACTTGTAAAAGCCACTTAATAAATTTAATGACTATTGGAAGGGATGGGATAAAAAAGACCTAGGATAACAAGTTATGTGCTCTTGCAATTGCAAAATCAGTGCCACTTTCCTTTAAGTTTGCTGATGCCCATAGGTGTGATCTGGATTCAGGGCTGGATTTGAGCAGGGGGCATCACCCAGAGGACTCCCAGGCTTATCAGAAGGTGTTTTCTCAAGTAATTAGAGGTGAGAAGGTCAAGCCCTTCCCCCCCTCCAGGGTTACATTTGCTTCCAAAAAATGTGGCCATTTTATAATTTCTTCTCTGTTCCAAATGGAAGGAGGACAGCAAGAGCAATATGCACATCCACAAAAACAGACAGAAACATCCTTGGGTACCAAAATAACTTGGGCTGGGTTTTCTGGTATTTCTCCCCTTCCCTTACCCAGGAGTTGATGTCACCTTGTGCCCCTTTGCAGTGGGGAGCTGTGGGGCAGAGCCCCTGCAGCTGCAAGGGGAGTGAAACCCAAATCCCCCCTCCTAGCTCTGTCCAGCTGGCATTTTTGTGGAGCAGAAGCCAAAATTACCTCCTCTATGTCAATGACAGAAAGTCCTCTGAGCTGTTTCAGAGATGGGCCCTGCCCAGGGGACAGTGACAGGGGTGGTTTTTCTTTCCTGAGTTACTCTGTGGCTTTGGGAGAGGGGAAGGCCTTTGGGAGAAGAATAAAAATGACCTCACCTGAAGAAAAAGGAGAACTGGGAGGAGGAGAAGGTGTAGCCTGAAATGTGCTGTTGTCTGGTTTTAACAAGCTACCCATCCAGTTGTTTAATTGTCTCATTTCTGTGGATAATAAATTGTAAAGCTCAGAGCCTGTGGATGGGATTGATGGGGTGTTTCATCAAGGCCCTGAGGAAGTCCTTAGCATTAAAATAAAAGCACCTCTTTGCAAACCCAGCCTTATTAACAGGTGTTATCAGGGCACACTGCTCTGTGGTTTTATTTGCCAAAAAATGCCAATAGGTGAATACATAAACTTTCTGAAGGGTGGAAAAGTAGAGTAGTAGTGTGTAGTAGTGTGACCAGTGCTACCTCTGCTCTGTCCTGGCTGGATGATACTCTCATCTTCCAGGGCTGAATTACATCCTTGTCACCTCTTGATGGTGATTTGTGGATCTCACAAAGCTGAATAATGAACTACTCCAGGTGGGTCACTGCATTTTAGAACAGATGTTAGTGCTCTGGGTCACCTTGCAAGGATCAGGGGTGACCTTACAGCACAGACACCAGGGTGCTCACTGAGACCACCCAACAGGCAAAGCCTGGCCAGCTCAGGAGCCTCACAGAATAATTCAGTGGGCAGCTTTTCATTAGCAGCAACTGAGTTTGAGAAAATTCCTCTCTGTTCTAAATCTGCGTGACTCTGATGGAATTGTAGCAAGGTACATCCTCAGTCAATTTGGGCTATTATTCTATTTTGTAACTTGTACCCAGACAGTATTTTTTAAAATGAAACCAGATCATTCCCATTCCTGTGCCTTACTGCTGACAGGAGGCTCCCACACAGCAAAGTTTACCTTTCATTTGTTCCTGTGTAATAACCCATCAGGTCTGGTGAGAAATACTGTGCTTCTTATGCAATGTCAACACCTACTTCCATTTACTCTTCCTCTTCAGAAAACACAGCATGAATCCCAGATGCTGCAGCATGCTGGTGCCCTTGACCCATTGGAGTGCTAAGAGAAAGTAATTAAAGGAAACAAATTGATGAGGATTTAAGGCTGGTAAAACTTACACACAGCTTTTTGTTTTCTCTTCCCTTGCTGCAGTGAAGTTCACTGGGCAAAGTGAGGTTGAAGGGTTTCCAGCAGGGTCATAGGCTCTATATTGGTACTTCCCAAAGGCCAGATGCCTGAACAACTTCAAGAATGCTTAATTTTATTTTTCAAATTTACTTTCTATCGTTTGCATCAAACAGACCTCTGAGATTTCCTCTGTTACTGAATAATTTTCTCTGCTGAGGAGGAATAGGCAAGGTTAAATGAAAAGATGCCATCTAACATTTTTATCCAGGCTGTTTACCAACAGAATCTACCAGCAAGTTGTTTTCACCTCTAACTCCTGCCTTCACATAAAAATCTACTGCATTTTTTTTGTGGAATGTGTCAAAGTCATGAGATTCATTTCAGATCCTTGAATAACTCAAGCACTGATGACACTACAGCCCATATTTCCCTGGTACAGTAACATAGACTTTAGGCTGTTAGTTTTAAATGATTCATCCCTGTGTGTTAATAAAACAGTGATTCTGAAAGACTCTTCCAGTCTCCTTTAGTTAAGCCTTGAGTACTCTACCAAGTTGTCCCAGTACCATCTGCATGTAAATCCAATGCAAACACAGACTTTGGGGGTTGATTTAAAAAGATACTCTTGCTTGAATGGTTTCTTAACCAGTAAGACTGACAGTTGCTGCCAGGTACCTTCCAAAAGCTGCCAGAACCAAAGTTTCAGCCAGAATTAATGTTTCTGGCTGGTATTTTGGGTTTTATCTCCATGTATTTTAATGTTGGCTAAATAAACAGAGCAGAGGCTTAACATCAGCCAGCTCTTCTCAACTTAGAAATTGCTAAGCATGTATTTATTCTTTGAAACCTGAGTCTTATTTAGACCCAGAAAATATCCCCTGAAGCCCCTCCTACCATAAGGGTTACCCAAAACATCTAGAAAAGCTCTAATAAGTTTATTATTATTTTTTTTTTAATATGTTTAATTGGATTTATGTTTTTCAGATTCTTTCTAACTAATAACATGCAGCTCCTGCAGAGCTGATAGAACTGAGTAGGGGGACAGCTAAACCCTGCTCCTGCTGCTGAGTTTTCTAGTCTGGTTCCATAATGTACTGTTTGGTTGGGGTGAGGTGGGTTGAGGCTTTGGAGATGGCTTGAGGACTCCATGCACAACAACTCCCTGCATGTTAGAGACCTCCTACTGCAGCCCCCTAAACCTGCAGAAATGTTGTGCTGTGACCCTGACCTCCTGCCAAGTGGGTTTCAGGGGTGGGTGAGAACTGGGATAATCAGTGATTTGCCAGAAGAGGGAATGGAATGAGGATGGAGACAGAGCTGTGAATATTTTGGGTGCCTTGGCTATTGCATAATCACTTTCTTGCCCTTGGTGAGGCTCTGCTCCTGTGGAGAAGCTGACTGTTCCAGCCCAGTGGTAGGTGTTCAAACAGAACCCTAATCAGAGGAGATGTTGGGGTTTTTTAAGTTTTGGAGCACAAAGTCGGTACCTAGGCATTTGAATAAGCAACATCTGTGTATCATAAGTTAACTTCTGATGTTGGTGTTTAAGGAGGGTGGCCTGTGTGGTTTGCTCCAAAGCCAATCCCTAAGTCAGTGAGGCAACTGGGAGCAGAGCCCAGGAGTTTTCTGCCCTTGGCCTCAGCAATGTCATCTCCCCCCTGTTGGTGACTTGTTCTAAATGAAGTGTTTGAAATTCTAAATTTATGGTGTATAATTTATGTTTTTAATATGATTTAAATGCTGAAACGTTACTTCCCCTGGAGTCTGGGCTTGAGAAGTCCCTTGAGCACTTAAGCAGTTAACTTTGAACAAAATGTAAGTTGTGAAGAAGGACCAAATTACGTCAATTTAATTCCCAGGTCACTTGATTTCTCCTGGTTCAACCAAAGTAGCACAGAGTGTGTTTTTAGAATTTTCTCCAGTTCATTTGTTCATTAGTGTATTTTGGATTTGAGCCCACAAAAATCCCAGAAGAATGTGAACTTGGATTGCACAGCTTTTTATATTGAATTTCTGCTCTTTTTAGGGTGGGTAGGATGAGGCCATTAATCACATACCTTAAGATATCAGTAAATGTAATACTTAATATGCACATCTTCCTGTGCAGTTACATTGAATAGTATGTGTACTTAAAGACCCTCATTAAACTGGTGGAGGAGGAAGTTGCTTTATGCCAGCAGGACATTGTAAGGTAAAAATACCTTGGAATGAAAGCCCAAACAGGCTACATCTGTAGCACAATGTGCTTATTTCACCAGAGGACCAATGGTCATTAATCCATATTCCAGAGTTCATTCTGTATTCCCTGGAGCTGTTTGGCCAGTAGGTGTTTCCCATTTCATAAGAATCACTGATTTCCCACCATCTTTGGCCAGGACGACTGGCCCAGCTGAAGGGATTTTCTCATGGAAGATGTAGCCTTTAGGTTACCCCTCATGCCCTTGTGATGCTGGCTGGGAGGAAGCAGGACTTGCCCTTCAGCTGCTCAGTGCTGTTTAAACAGTTTCTTTGGGCACAGCACACTTTTAAAAGTATTTGTGCATTAAGCACCATCACACACACACACATGCACTTCTTTATCTCCTCTTTCCATCTGGCTCTTTATTTCTAAGTCATCATCTGAGTGGACCAAGGGCAGTGAAGGATGTTTGTTTTGGAGATGGGTACAAATGGACATTTACAAGCCAGGCAGCAGGATTTTTATCTCTTTGCACTTGTTACTTCTTTACTTTTTCTCACTGCCTCTTAAATAATAACAGAAATATCAGAAAGAAAAGACACCCCATGTCCTGAACCCCTGTACCCTGCCTGGGTATCTGCCAGTGCTATGGAAGCATGAGAGGAACCCAAACCCCAGACTGGGGTTATTTCCAGTGGGCAGTGAGACGTTTCAGCCAGCCCTGGGAGGGTCTGGAGCCTCTCTACAAAGCTCTAACTTAAACTACATTATCTTTGTTTTCCTAATAAATACTGAAAAATAACTGCAGGTTATTTTTAGAAAAGCAGCTTGGGTTACATGTTGAAGGAAAAAAACCTTCACATCCAGTTCTTTGGCATCATTTTGGAAAATTCTGAAGTCATTCCCAGCAATGAATGTTTATGAAGGCTGAGCCTCTTTCTCTCATTTTTTACTTTCCTACTTAAACCCCTAACACTGAAATATTAAGGAATGGAATTATTTAATCTGGATGTTGGGGTCTGTGAGTTCTGTGGCATTTTGGCAGGAACTCAGGAAATTGCCCTGGGGCTTCACAGGTGTTGTCTGATGGAACCAGTGATCAAAGGATTTGACAGACGGATCCTTGTGAATTTTACAAGATGTTCTTGTGGCCAAGGACAGACCTGATAAAAATAGGAAGGACAGTTGTGATTGAGGTCTTGAAGATGAACAGAGAACCACAGCTATAAGAAGTACTAACTTCCTTTCTCTCTGTCTTCTATACAGGGTTTAGGTTAAAGAAATTCACAGGCAGATCTCAAACCAGACAATTTTATTTCCAGATCTTGAAGATACTTGGGAGTTCTCAGGGGATATGGAAATCCATGGCAGGGCTTCATTGTGGATTAAATCCTATGGAACAAAATAGTGACTGGAGCCTATGAAGGGATGATTTAATAGATGAGCTGTAGGATTATGATTTGTAAATGAAATTTTTAGCACAGTGACAGACCTCATCTCTGGTCAGTCTGTTCCCTTTTTGCTAAAATAGAATGATGTTCCGACTTGTCAGGGTGGTATTAAGAGAACAAAATCCAGTAACTGAGAGTGTTTCAGGTGCTGGTGATACAAACTGCCCAGGATTAGGGTTAGTAAAGTAGAAAAGTGGTCACTTTCTGCTGCTTGGTTTCCTTCCTTTTAATTTCACTGTATGCAAAGAAAAGGAGTATTTGAATGACACCTGGACAGTAAAACACTTCTATTGCTTGTTTTTTCTGATTCTTTAATTTCTTTTTTGCTTTCATTTTACTTGTGGTTTGCTGTGTGTGCACCTTCTCATTGTAGTAAGAATTTGTGCAAGACAATGTGACAGGCTGGAGAAAAAAAATAGAAATTACTGAGTGGTGAAGCTTTTTAAGAAATGTGTTGATTTGAGAAGGTTCTTCGCTGCTATCATGGTGATGTTCACCTATATTGGAAGAAAAAGTTCACAGATGCATCTAGGTTTTTTTACAAATATGTACAAAA
>NW_009953518.1:70848-96774 GCF_000747805.2 Chaetura pelagica
GCTGAACCTGAAAGACTTCCAAAGAAGTGACAAGCTCATTTTAAAGTAGTTTTTAATCATCTTGGTTGTTGGGAATCACTCCAAACCAAGTAAATATTTATTGAAGTCTCTGAATCACAAAAATAAATAACCAGAATTGAATATTTTAAGTCAGTCTTATGTTTTTTGATGCAGTCTTGTGATTTTGGGAATGGGGTGGGGGCAGGGGCAGCTGATGCAGGGTATCTTCACTTCTGATGCTCTCAGTATTGGCAGACAGGGACAATATTTTCTCCCAGGCAGTGACATTTGTCATGGGTGGGTGTTGAGATCCAAGCTGAGCTGCTCACAGGTTGCAGTTCAGAAGCCCATGCTGACAGGTTTGCATACAGTGGGTTTTGATGCCTCCAAAAGTTGGGTGCTGGAAGAAAGAAATTCTTCATTTAATACCACAAGGGCTGTCTGTACACTGAGTGTAAAAACCCCAAACTGGACTATGCAATAGCTGTTCATTCTTCTGGGGACAGTCCATCTTGCTTGGCAGGTGTGTGTAAAGATGCTAATTTTGTGGAAGGAATGAAGACCCTTCTCTCTGCCTGGGTGGGCTGATGCTCCACACCCAGCTGAGCAGCCCTCCAGGGAGGCAGCTCTATTCCCCTTTCTGCTGTGGATAAAATGGATATCAAGGGAATATCCATATCAAGGGAATATCAAGGGAAAAACACTTCCCTGGGTGGCTCCATATCTTTGAGAATTTGAGGGTTTTTTTCCATGAGGCTTTTCTTTGTTGTTTTCAGTGTCACTCTTAGTCCTTAAGTAACTCTTCTAGCATCTTCAGCTCTGCTACCTTATTTTCCATATGTTAATGAAATTTGGGATGTTTGTTACAGTACCCTAATCAAACTTTAAAGCATCTTTGTATTTAATGAGTAGTACTGGCAGTCTTAACTAGTCAGTATGGCTGGATGATGAAAACATTTAATTTTCTCAGTAAGATATATACAAGTCAAAGCTTCTCTTAAGAATGGTGCAATTAAATCCAAGTGGTCTATAGTTTTCCCTGACAACAAAAAGCTTGGCTTAGTTTTTTAATGTACATATTCAATAGAGATAGTTGAGGCAACCAAAAACTAATCACAGCCCAGGAATTGGCTTTAAAATTCATGAACTCTCTTGTATGCAAAGCCTTTCAGTGTGGTAGATGAGAACAAGTAGGATTAATGCAAGTGGAGAGTCTGGGGCTTGTGAGCATCTTCCTTTTTCTTTTGTGCCATTTCAGACCCATTCCCACTATCCCTTAATTTTACTTGTTTCTATGACAATGTTCTAACACCAGCATGGAGCAGCCAGTTGTTTCTTATCCGAGTTCTCCACAGCAGTTGATCCTTTTAGCTGAAATTCCATCCTGCTGTTGTTGTTTTGCTTTTCCTGTACAAGGACATAATTGTGGATCTTAATGGTTTTTGGTTGGTTTGTTTGTTTTTTTGCTTGTTGATTGTACACTTGGCTTCTAGCAAGTACCATTTTACAACCTGCCACATGACTCTGGAGCTGGAGATGCTCCAGCTGATCCTGACCTGGTGTCCCAGCTGTGGGTGGCTGGGGTTGGGTGCCTGATCTGGGCAGCTCTTCCTTTCTGGCCAGGAGAGACACAAATATAAAAGATGAGTTAATCTAATAGTGAGAAATCCCAGGAGAAGGCATTGCATTGCTTCTGTCATAAGGTTGTCCAACCTAAATGATTACATGATTCTACATAAAACCATGAAACCCCCAAAATATAAAAGAAAGGGCAGAATAATTTCTGAAGAGCAAGCCAGGGTGTTTTTATTAGCATTTGGAGATGTCTAGATGGAAAGAAAAAAAAAACAAAAGAAGCCCCTTCTGGAGTGTCTTGTTTTCCCAGAGAAATGTGAATTTCCCCATAGCCTTGACCCATCGTTTTGCAAGGAAATCTGTCTTGATGACTAACATCAAGAAACATATGGACCTGGAATTGTCAATAAGAGGCATCTGAGCTCCCTTCTGGGAATATTCTCAGAAGCTACTAATTGTTGGTGAGGAGAAGCAGTAGGTCTTTTGATTAAAGTGATTAAAGTAATCTTCTGATAGAGAAATTATCTGTTTGATACGAGTCCTTCAGACTTTGTCCCACTTCTTTGCCTATTAGTAAGAGCAATTATTTATTGCCCTGACAGGGGGTTTGCTGCTTTATGGCTCCCACCACTTGAACCAATAACTCCATTTTTGCAGCTACTGCTGTCACCACTGGGTGACTGTGTGGATATTTCCCCCTTTTCTGTCTCTCTTCCTCCTTTTCCTGCTTCTCTGAGTGTCTTTTTAAATTATAATGCAAATTAAAAACCATTTCCATGACCTTGAAATAATTTTATGAAAGGAGTCTTTGTTTTCCATCCAGTTTTATCAAAGCCCCAAGTCCAGCTGTGTTTCCCTGGTTTGCTTTGGGGCCAATTTTAGTTGTGTTTAAGGCAACTTGCTGCCATTGCAAAGACCCCTCAAAGTGCTGTTGGGTGTTTCAAACAACATTTACATTTGCTGGAGGAGCAGAGCATTTGAAAGGCTTTAGCAGTTTTATCTGATCCTTCTGCTGTTGAATTATGTGCCCTTGGTATGTTGAATTATGTGCCACAGACCCTCACTAAACACTTAAGGAGCTACTTGGACATTCAGAGACTTCACTCACTAGGAGTACTTGTAGTTTCATGCAAATAGCTCGGCATTTTCTCTTCTGTCTTCCTTTAAGTTTACTCCTTACCTACAGTTTTGCCAGTATTTAAGTTGCTGACACCACGATTTTCCCCATGTTTGAGGCGGCAGAACGTGGCTCTGGTTTCCCTTCCATTTTGATGTCCCACCCTTTTGATGCACACTTAAGCAGAGCTAAAACTGGGAACTCTTTCTGAGAAGTGTGTTAGGAAACCCAGCAAACACAGGCTGCTCAGACCCCCAGTTCCCTCCAGCCCAGGAGTGACAGTTTCAACAGGGAACTTAATCCCTGTTTAATCCAGTCTTCCCAAGCTAAATATTTCTTCTGATGTTTAAAGAGAAAAATACATTATTTTCTGTAATTCTTTTTGTCAGAGGAATTTATCAGCTGGACATGAAGCCCTTGGTGTGTCAGAGGGGTCCTCCATCACCTGTTATTGTAGCATTTCACGTCTTTATTTTGCAGCTACATGTTCTCACTCCCTTCCTTGGGTCAATGCTCAACTGGAAGAAGCTGCTTTGGCAGGTCTGTGGTAAACTGGCGTAAGGTAGCACTCTGTTATGTTTCCAAAATACTGGTGTTTGCTTACATCTTAAGGAAATTAGCTGCTTATAATGCTGTGAATGACAATTAATTTATCTAAGGAAGGTAGCTCATCTCTGTCACCTCTGGAACATCACTTCTTCCACTGGACTCCTTTGGGAATGTGGCTCTGGGTGCTGCCTGTAGCCAGAAGCAATGATGCTGCATCCTTTTAGTGGGCAATTGTAATGTTTTCCTTTTGGGAAGACTATGAAACTTTGTTTTACTCTTTCTTTTGTTGCCTGTTTTTGTTGTGGCTTTTGCTGTGTTTTTTTGTTGGTTTTTTTGCTGTTTGTTTATTTTTCTCTCTGTGGTGCTTTTCTGTTTTGCCTTCTCTTTCATGTCTCTGTTGGAAGGAAAGAGGAGAGGAAACATATTGAGTTCTACAGCATGTTGTAGTTGCTGCTCTGTTCTCAGCTTGGGCATTTACCAGGATTTCCAGCTGTCCTGTTTGGATGAAATGCAGAGAAGAAATAGCTGGAGCTGTAGTATGGAAACACTGATAATTAATCCATGGCAAACAGCAGTGCTGATGGTGTTCTGTGCTGTGCAGGCCAAAGTCTGAGTGTCATTCATAGCACCCCAGGGAAGCCACACAAAGGGAACCATGGGAATGATGCTGGAACACCAGTGACTGCTTTTGTCATTTCTTACCATTGCCCACATATTTTCTTTTTCCTATTTATTTCTTTCCTCCCTCCTTGCTGCTGTGGTTGTATGAATTATACTGAGGGAGCAGTAATACCTCTTTCTGGTCATGAGAAGTTAGGTTTTCCCTCAAAGCTGAAGGAAAAAGCAACTCCCCAGCAATTGCTGGTTCTATTGTAAATCCAGAATTTAAAATAAACAGCAAGCAGAATAATATCCTGGTTTATTTGTAGTCAATCCTTTTGTTCCTTAAAAAAAACCCCAAATCTATAATATGATGCTTAAGGACTTCAGTAGGATTTGCTCCTGTGTAATCTGTTCTCCCCCATAAAGAGCTACAGGTAGTATTGAACATTTCCTCACATAATTGCACAAGTGGAAATGAACCCCATACTTACCACAACTAGCTGAACCATCCGTGAGCCCATGGAATGAATATGCTTTTACCTCAACCTGCAGCCTGGGTTTGGTTATTTAGAGGCATGTCAGTACAGTGACATTAAGATTTTACTTGCTTTGCTCACTGTTTGCTCTTTATTGATCAAACCTGCTGTACTGTGGATAGGTTAGTCTCCTAAGCTATATGTTGTATTATTACTAGTGATAGCAGAACATCCATTCATGCTATTTCTGATATACATCTTTAGCCCATTAAAATGCAAATTTTAAGGTGTGCAGCAGACAGAAATCTCTCACCTTAAAACACTGAAAAAGCTGGCTAATTAGGACTCCAGCTATTTTTCAGACCAGTGAACAGTAAGTTATAGTAAAATTCGTAATGTGAATCCTTTTCCTTCTCTTGTCCCCTGCCTATTGAGTTGCAGCTGATCTCATAAGGCAGCCTCTTGTTTCCAGAATTAGTGCCCAGGAGTTGGTTCATTACTATAAATTTGAAAGCAAATAGAGCCTTGAAAACCAACCCATAATGCCTGTTATTTGTCCAAAGCTACAGAAACAGATGCAGCCTGAAGATGGGTAATTTATATCAATAAGATCAAAGATCAAGGTTTTTCTCATCATGTTGGATGCCTCTTCTGTTTGCAGAAATGACTTTTGGATAGTCCTGTTTCTGGTACCTTCCATCTCTGAGGCTAAGCAAGAACTTACAGATTTGTTCTATTAAACATGACTTGGGGACAGAACTGACTTGGTTTCCAGCAGAGAGCTGCCCTCTGAGGACAGACCCTCTTGGATGTTGCCTAAAACCCTTCCATGCACCAGCACCCTGTGGCCTCCCAGGCTGCAAAACTCCTTGGGAAATTTCTGCCCTGAGCACCAAACTATTAAACCAGTGTCTGCAAACGTGTCAGCAAAAATTACTACATTTTAATAATAATTCAATAAGAAATGGTCAGGATCATTTCTGCAATGGCACTGAAGTTTGGTTGAGCCTGAATGTCAGTTTTTGTATGTGGGAATACTCAGTGGGCAAAGCATCTTATGGATTTATTTCCATCTGAATTTACTTTCCCATTGAAGTGTCTCTTGATCTGGTTGCTCTGGTGGTTTTGAGAGTCACTCCTGTTTCAACATGGATGGCCCTGTAGCATTGCAGTCTCCAGCACAAATGCAGTTGCTGTGATTAAATGAAGTTACAGGGAAAAATCCAGCCTTCTGCTTTGCAACTTCTGATCTTCCATTTGAATATTACATTTACCATGATGATTTCTCTTTTTTCCCCCAGTTTGTAACTTTTGGGCCAAAAACTGTGCACGTGTGAAGGCAGAGCTAAGCCCTGGGCAATATGGCAGAATCACTTTGTAACAAAGCAGGTCCCAATATTTGTTCCAAACCGAAGAGGAAACTTTTCTTTGTGTTCAAGTCAGTTCACTTTCCCCACGTCAATTTTTCTTTGACTCTATTTGAAGAGCTCACCCCCAGCTGGCTTTTGAGACACAACCAAGATCTTTGAACAATCAGCAGCTACATTAAAGGCAGAACAGAGCAGTTCCAATACAGCAGGTTAAACAGGAAAGTCTACGTCAGGAGCTTTAATTACCAAAATGACACTGTGTGGCTACTCTGAGGTACTTTGTGTAACTTGTGTGTGGAGCCAGAGAAAGGAAAACCAGATAAATCTCTCTCTGCTTGTTTCCTGTGCAGAGGTTATAAATGACGTTTCTTGTTCCAGGTCCCTCTGGATTTGGGGCTCTTTCCAGTGGGAATTGGGTACCACCTATCATCAAGGTGGGTTTAGGATTGTCTCCTACAGAAAGATTGTCTCTGCCACTGGGATTTGGTGGGACCTGGAAGGCAGGAGGCGAGAGCTCCTTGGCCATAAAACATTTGAACTCGCTCATAAAGGCCAGTGGAGTCCCAGGGTCCTGGCAACAGGATCTGCAGCTCATTTTGGGGAGGGAGAAGAGGAGGGAGAAAGAGGTTCTGTGTTAGAAAAAAATAAATAGATGCTGGTTTTGAGCAACTTTCTAAATGTAACAGGAGAAGTGCAGGTCCCTCCGTGGCTGCTGCTGGAGCCTTCCCAAGCAGGGAGCCGAGCGCTCCCGCCCGGCTGCTGGGGCACCTGGGGGTCCAGCCCTCCCAGGCACCCTATGGATCGTGGGGCTTTAGTTTTAAGTTCTTTGCCAAATAAAGGAATAGAAATCTGGGTGGCACAGGGGGATCGAGGCCTTTGCAGATTGCACAAATAGGAAGCAGGGGAATAAGACATCCAGACCTCAACTCCACTTGTGCAGGGCTGAGGTGTGGGGTCTCTGTTCCCCGTGGGCATCACCAAGAGCCTCTGTCTGTAGGGGTGCATGGGCTGATACCAGTTAGGACTTCTGCCTCACTGGTTTTGGAAGCATTTGACTTTCAGATTGGAAGAACCTGGCTTGAATCCTGCTTTCCAAGGCAGGTCTTTGGCATGGATCCATTCTGGGGTGCGGGTGACATTTCTCTTTTTGTTAAGCTATAGTGGAAGGGAGACAGGATAATGCAGCCAAAATTGGCTTTTTCTGCCTCTGGCCACTTCAGATCAATGAGATGATCTATGGAAACCCTCAGCCTGGAGAAAATAAAGAAAAACAAAGGGAAAAAGGAAACTCTTTTCCTGAGTGATCGTTTAAACCTCTCTGACAGCCCTGGAAATGGAATTTCACTTTCTCCTCTGCAAGTCCAGCCCAGATTGTTTACTTTTATCTGCAGACTTGTCTTCACTAGTTTCTCACCTTGACTTAATTGATTGATTGCCACAAGGTAGTTAGTTAGTGCAACTGCAAACCTGGGTGCTCCCCAAACATTTGTTGCAGTGCTGGTACCACGAGCCCAGTCCCAGCACTAACACTGAGCATGCTTGAATAGCAAAAAAGCTGTAGCATCTTTCTACCTGTTGTTCTGTGTCTGTACAATTGCCACAAGTAATTTTTTAGGTGTTACATATATTTAAGCCAAATTTGTAACAGGGGGAATAAAGGTGACCTTTCCTTGTTAGATCTTTGCAATTTGAGTAGTTAAGGTAAACGTCAGCAGGACAAAAGGAAGTTGAGAAAATACTGATTCCTGTGATGGAGTTTGTTTGAAAGTGTGTACAGTAACAGTGTACAGCCCAGGCAACAGACTGGAGAGGAGCATCTTTAAATTAAAACTATAAGTTTGAACTGTGTCTTAGCAAGAAGCAATTACCCAGGCTGAAATCGGACCCAGCCATCAGGATTAATGCACCATCATTCTTGAAGCAAATGCCTTTGGATATTTAGATTTCATAAGCAGATAGAGGGCTGATTTTATATCTCAGCAGAAGGAGATAAATAGTAAATAGCAGTAGCTGTAGCAGTTGGCTTATTACAGGAAACTATTAAGATGTCATCCTTTGTATGGCTGGTGCCACAATTCCCATCACCTCTCAGGCAGTTTGGAGTTGGATTGCAGATGTGGGTAACACCTCAGCCTGTGCAGCTGTGATGTTTGCATGCATAATATAGAACATCTTGCCCATAGACCATTTTTTTATCTTACTTAATTTCTTGTGCCTGCATAATAGTATATATTTTTATTCAATCTTTTACATATAAATGAGTTTTATTGAATAAATGTTGCCATTGTCCATTCTCCGCACCATATTTTAGCTCTCTAACTCTAGTGAGTTTATGATTTCTCTTTGATTCTATTGCAGTAACAAGTTTGTTTATAGCTTTTTAAATCTCCTGCACTGACACTGTGCAACATTAAGGACGTGGTTAAATTCTTTATAGTTTTGGAGTATTTTTAAAAGTTCACATTTCCATAACCCTGAATGACTGGTGTCACAAATCAGAGCTGAGGTGTGGTGGCTGCCTGGCCGAGCTGGTGGCAAGTTGCTGCAGCCTGCAGGGCTGTGAAGGTTTCCTGGGCAAAGGCAGTGCCCTGCTCAGCTGTGAGGAGAAGGACTGAGATCCTGTACAAGCATTTTTCTCTAGTTTTATTGTTTCTCCTTTTGTTTTACAAGTCTGTGTGAATCCAGGCTGGAAGCAGGGGAGGTGTGTGCCTGGCTATATTGAAAGAGTTTCTCATCAGGCAAATTTTTTTACCTCTTGGCTGGCAGAGAATATTTGTCTGTGTATGAAACATGAAGATCCCTGCAGTGTGGGTTGGAACAGGCTCTTCAGCTACTAGTATTGACAGAAACTAATTGCACAGCCAGTCTCAGGGCTAATGCATGCACAAATAGTGTAACTATAACAAGAGATGTGTGCAAACATTCCAGATAAAATGAAAAACCACGGGTCCTAATCCATCTCCTCCTTAAGTCAACAGGAGTGTTGCCTTTAGTGGGGAAGGTTGTGGCTGTGCTGCAGGGCAGGGGCAAAACTGGCAAAGCCAAGGGGGTTCCTCTAATCTCTGGCTGGTGGAGCTCAGGGTGGGAGTAAATGGAGGCAGAACAGGGCTGGACAGAGCCCTCTTGTACCATTGGGGTCATGCTGGGGGCAAGGTCAGGTCTTCTTTGGAGAAGACAAGCATTGTGCTAAGTCCAGGTATCCTAAACTGGAGGTTATTAGGCTTCATAGACCACTTCCAGGATCTTTGTATCATCAAGTTTTAATATAAAGTTAATTAAAATGTGGTTTATAGCAATTTATTAAAGCAAAAAGGGGTTTTAAAATAACATCATAGTGACTGAAATGGTACTTTTGTGTGTGCAAACATGTGAACGTGCTCTGTGTGTAGCTCAGGCTTTAGCAGGGAGCCATGTAATAGCTGAAATGTTAATTAATAAATGCAAATCAGAGGCTTAGGCAAATGGAAGACTTTCAAATGGTCTTTTCAGTAGTATCACTAACACACCTTTTTCCATTTCATTTCTGGCCAAGTAAATGGGGAATGTTTCAGTTCCTTTGAGTGCCACACTGGAAACCAGGGCCACTTTTTGACTTGTGAATAAATCTTTGTGGCCATTTGGCTCCACGTCTCCCGTGCACTCTGCTCCTCCAAGTGTGGAGATGCTCCTCCAGGTGTGGAGATGCTCCTCCTGCCTAAGGTGGATTTTGAACTCAGGAACAGTCGAGCCTTCGCTACAATGTGTTTCATTATGGGGTCAAGAGAGAGGACATCAGATCAAAAATGAATCACAGCCCCTACGTCCCCAGGTAATTCAGTATATTAAGGAAATGGAGGAATTTCCATGGGAGTGAAATAGCAACTAAATACCTGTTGAGATGGATGGCAGGACTCCCACAGCCAGTGGGGGAGGCTGCCTGGGACTCAGTGGCTGCTAAATTATGGCTGCTGCTTCAGAGGAGGTTGGTGAGGTTATTACAGGCACAGTAATAGGGAGGAATTCAGGGGGAGAGGAGACATTTCAGGGTGAGATGAAATAGCAGAACAAGCTGGTCCCTCTCCTTCAGCTGGGAGTGAATGGGCAACACGGGGGCTGGGACTGGATTCCTGGCTGCCTCCATCTGCCAGAGGGGGGAAAACAAATTAACTCCAGCAACAAGGTGGAGGCCAGTTTCTTCCTCAGGCTCCCCAGGGCACAGAAAAAGCAGGAGCAGTGCTGCAGCTTGTCAGCAGGGCAGCCTTGCCTCTGCTCCCCAGGCTGAATGTTCCTTTTGCCAAAGCAGTTTAGAGAGTTTTTTGGATGAACTTGGTTTTGGCTTTGATGCACCTTAGCATCAAAACCAGGGGTACTAAATTAAACAGCTATAGGTTGTATTCAGGTCTTAAAATTGTATCAAAGTGGATTTAAAGGTTTTTTTAAAAAAAAACTGGAAAATATAGGTGCCAATCAACTCCTATTTTATACCCCTTTCCTTGCTGCACTATCTGCATTTCTTCCAGTAGCACTTGAAGTGTCGTGGTTAACATCTGACACTTGTGTCATTCTTCCTCTCATGCAATATTTCAAAGATACCAACAGTAAATACATAATGTAAGGGATGCTTGCCTTGGAGGAAAATTGTGCCATGCACCAGGGAACAGCCTCTGCCTGCTGCTCAGTGCCACAGCCCTGCTTGCACAGCCCACCCGTAGCTTCCCCATGAAGTAGTTTATGGCTCTAAACCTGGGGATGGTTCCTGGGGTCCACCCTCAGCCTCTGGTCTCTACTGCTCCCCAGCTGCTGCTTTCAGTGGCTTTGCTAGAGGTGAAGGTGCCACTGAAACCCTTGCAGATGGAGCCCAGGGAGCTGTGAGATTGCACAGCTTGACCAGGAGTGACTGCAGGGAGCTGGGAGATGCCTCCCCCAGGTAATTACCTAGAAAGTTTGGACCAGATGATCCTTGAGGTCCCTTCCAACCTGGCATTCTGTGCTTCTATGAAATCTGCCTGGAATATAATGAGGTGGTGAGTCCAGGGTGAGTCACAAGCTGCTGCAGTGAGCCTGGCTTAACTAACCAGGTTATCCTAAGTGAGGGTAACCACAGCTTTGTTCCTGCTTTAGGGATGCAGTGAGAGTGCAGCCACATGTGGGGCTGCAGCAGCATCCCAGGGATTTCTTCACTTGGCTGCATTATAAGAGGAAAATGACATTGAAATTAGTTATAGAGGGGCTACAGCTGCTAGGAGGATACTTCTTTGCAGTGTGGATGTAACCATGTTTTGGAGCTGGAGAATGATGTTAAGTCAAATACTCCAGGGGTCAGGCCTAATTAAGATGTTAGTATCAGATTCTGAACTAATTATGCTGGGAAAGTGAGCTCCACATCATTATGTGCAGGTTGTTGCACACAAAGGTAATGCTGATTTGTGAGGTGGAGGGAGATGTGATCCATAATGCACGTGTTGTGCTGAAGTCAGACCAACCACCCAGCCTGGGCTGAGCAGAGAGGGGCTGAGGGGCCCAGGCAGCCCTGCTCCCTTGGAGCTGCAAACACTACTTGGACAGTGACTTATTTATGAGAAAGCCCTGGGCTGCTGGAGGATATTCCCCAAGGGATGAACGAGGCCAAACGCATCAGATGCCTCATTCACTGTAAATTCCCTCTCTGTAGCTGTGGGGTGAGGGCACCTGCAGCTGCTTTGCAGAGCAGCCCAGAGCACAACCAGCTTCTGCATCCCACCAGCACAGAAAACATGGCAATGTGTTGAAAGGTCCCACTTCTAACAATCCTTCCTGCAGCTCACCAGAGCTGTTTACATCTTGGTGTTGCTGCTTTTCTTGTAAAATACACCAAAAATCCTGTGTTCAGCCCCAATGAACCATTTCTGAGCAGCAACACTTAATGGCTGTTCCTGCTGCCATGGTCACCAGTGGCCAGTGGAATTGATGAGTAGGTCTCCACTGACTTCAGCCAAAAGTCAGAAAACCAGGAGAGAAATTGTCTTCAAGGACGTAAAAGGCTGCTGAAGAAATGATGGGTATAACTTGTTTTCCCTCATGTTAAAAGGCTTATACTGAAGGAAAACCAGGCTAGACATTAGGGAAGAGATTTTCTAATGTTAAAGATGGGAAAAGGTGGGAATGGTCTTTAAATTAAAACCATCACCCCCTCCATACCATACATTATAAAAGGCTTCAAAACGAGGTTAGATAAACATCTGGGACTACGAGGCTGTGACAGCCATGGGATCAGTCTTGCTACTGCAACTTCTGCTCTGTGGCTTTAGCTGTTCCACTCTCCAAAGCCTCCTGTCCTTGAGCAAATTTCTTGTAGATCATCTTTGCAAATAAATAGCAATGATTTAAGAAGGGCAGGTTTGTACAGGTCTCTCCTGCAGGCTGTGGTACAGAATGAAAACTTCTGAAACTGCCATTTTACAAGAGTCATTTCGAATCTTAATGACATTTTACTTAAGCCAACACATTCATCCTCAAAGCAGTCAAATTTTGGAGTTACTGAATAACTTACTTGAACTCTTTGTGCTCTAGAGACTCCTGGTAGACAAGACAGTTACGTACAAATGGAGAGCAGGACACTGTGTCCTGGTTTCAAAGAAGCAGCCCATGTAATTTTGTTTTCATCAGGGCATTGAAATGACCCAATTTTCTCCTGCTTTGCTATTATCCTCCTTCACTTATAGGTATTGGTGACATTTAAACTCATCCTTCTTTGCAGAATGTCAGGTGCTAAGACATCAGGACAGGTGGTAGAAATTGCTGGTGGAGAAAAAGCATTTAAAAAATAGTAAAAAAAAAAGGTTTCTGGACTAAGTGGTGCAGGTCTCTGTGGGGAACCTGCTGTGCTCATGTCTGTGCTGTGATGCTCACTGCTTGCCAGGCAGGGCTGGTGCATGAGCAGGCAAATGGTTTGGGGAGGTGGCAGATTGAAATAAAGACCCGGGTAACAACAGAGGCTGTCATCTTTGGATCTCAGCCAAGACAGGAAAACCTCTGATATTAGCACTGGATAAGAAATGCAGTGTAATCAGGACCTGTTACAGCCTGCTTCTGCTTGAAATTCAAGTGGTTTGGAACTGAGTTCATTTTGTATATGCCCCTAAATAAAGTTAATGTGGTCCCTGCTTCCCCTTCCCACTTAGTGTGTACTGTAACTTAATGAATAACAGGTTCAATCACTCTGGTATCAAGACAGCCTTTTTACAGCCATGCAAATGTTCTTTGCTGTGTAATTTGTACATGCTTCACTCATCTATTATCATTGTTCTTTCTAAATGAGAAAATGCAAATGTTACACCGAGGGTCCCATCTTCACAGCTTCCTGAATGTTCCTGACAGCAACATGAAGCTGTTTAGCATAATTTTTCTGTTAATAAACTGCCAATTACAGTAATTTAGTTCTTAGCTTCCAAAGACCAAAAGGTATATGATGATTTCCAATGCCCTCCCAATTAATGTCTCAATTTATTGTTTTGGTGTGTCTGAGAGAACAGAAAAATGGTAAGGATTCAGATGGTTAAAGATAATACTAATACAATTTCCTTTCATAAGCTCAGGAGCTTTTCTCACCTGAGAGGCAAAATGCAATTTGTGGATATATATCCCTCCCTTGCACATGCATATTTGTACATGTAAAAGAGAAAGAACAGCAGCAGAGAGATCTCTGCTACACATGAATGTGAGTCAGCTTGAAAAACTACCAAATTGAACTTTGCAAAAGCCTTAGAAACACCTGCTGGCAATGAACAACTTTCTTTATTTTATTTTTTTTTCCCCTGTAACTTCTGTTTGTTGTTTAAATGCTTCCCAAACTCAGATGGTTACACAACACTTTAATAAAGTCAGTGGGAAATAGTGCAAGAGAGAGAGGGGGGGAAAGAGAATATTTAGGGCAGTGTTTACAGTTTTTGGAAATGATTCAAAAATATTATAGTTAGAAGAAATTATGTTTTGAGCAGCTCTCCACATACAGTGTTTTCTGTTCAAATCTCTTCTTCACCTTTTTTATTGAAGGGAATTTGCATGAAAACAGAATTCTTGTTTCTTAAGAGCTTATCTGATCTTCCTGCTTGTTTCCCCACTCCCTGCTCCATCTGCTCCTGAAATCATCATTTCTGGTGATAGAACCAAACAATTTTGGAGGCAAGTCAGGCTGATTTTAATTGAGGAGTAAGCACTAGAGGGGATGTCAGGAATTAAAAGTCCTAATTGTAGTGCAAGTATCTCAGTGGGTAAATGTAGGAAACAGATGATCCTGGTTTGGGAAGAAGCTGAAGAAAATAACCAAGCTTGATGGAGCCTTTTGGATGGCTTGGTTTGGTTACTGCCTTTTCCCCTCTCCTGTTTGTCCTGTGTTTCCTGACCTATTATTTCTTTCAAGAATAAACCCACAGATTGTGTGAATAAATTTTGGTTTGGGTAATTACAGCTCAGTTAAACCAAAACTGTGTGCAATTCTTTTCTGCAGTAAGAAACTCCCATCACCTGCTGGAGGACAGAGGCAGGCAGGGAGGGATCAGACCCCCACTGTAACATTTATTAGACACTCAGGAGTCACTGGGCAGGGAAGTTTCCATTACCTGTAGAAATGCTCACGTGAAGGTCACCTCTGGCTCCTGTTGCCTGTTGCTGGTGCTCAGGGCTTGGTGCTGGTGCTGCTGTCCTTGGTAAGGAAAAGGAACAGGCTCCTGTGGCTGCATGGGCAGGTCCCTGCTGAGCAGCTCTCACAGCCCTTCCTGCCAGCTGCCTTTGGAGCACCAAGCACACCTAGTGCCACCACCATGAGCAGGAACATCCTCAGCTAGATCAGGTTGCTGAGTTCCGAGTGAAGCCTTTTCAAAGCCTAGTACCAAAGTATGGAATTGACAAAATAAGAGTGAAATGAATTAATGAAGAAAGCCTTAGAAATCACAATGTAATTAGTGAGTTGCCTAAGTCTTGACTAGTAAGGAAATGTGAAGTATTGTGCTTTAGATCCTTCTTCTACCTTTGTTTTGACCTGGGTGACAGGAAAGGTGTTGCCCTTTACTCATTATCATCAGAAGTTAAAGAGAGACAGAAAAAGTCTACAAGAAAAGCAGAGACCTGTCCTGTTTCTTTCTTTATATCCACCACTTGACACCTCTAAACAGTTGTCATAAAAAGAATTAATGGTTATTTGTTGAGACAAGCTAGAGATCAACATCAGGACAGTCCGGTGGGAGCCGATCACTGCAGCAAGGCCTGGTCTTTGTAGAGAAATTGCAACAGCTTTGAAGGGAAAAAAATAAATTAAAAATCCAAGTGAGCTTGTTTGGGACTTTATTCAAACCCTGCTAAGCTGTTTGTGTGTCTCTGATGTTGTTGATGGCCTTGGTCTGCTCGGCCAACTCCTCCCCAGTGTGATGCCTCAGGCAAGGGCTCCAACAAGAGAGGTTCCTCCAACGCTGTGAAAGCTAAATTGAAACAAAGTTACTGAAGTTATTAAACTTTAAGAAGGGGTAAGTGTATGTGCCAGCTATTTTTTCATAAGTATATCCTATTAATAGCACTTTAAAAAAGCCAACTCAAGATCTGCAGTATGGGTGTTCTTCACGATACTTTTGACTAATATGAGATTAATGGATATGGGGTGGTTTGGAACTGGTACATTAATTTTAATCACTTAGCTCAGTTTGTATTAAGGAGAGAAGTGGGCAAATCCTGCAGAAAGACAGGAGAATATATACCTTAGAGGCTTCTGTGGTGATTTTACATTGTGTGTTAGAAAGCAATTGCAAAGCACTGAAAATAACTGACAACTGAATTTATCAGATGGACACATCCAACACACAAGGCACTGCAGCATTATCTATAGCAGCAGCAATGCCACTTTTCTATTAGGTTAAGTCAATTCTGAAATAAATCTGAGGAGTGAAATAATTGTATTTTTTCCCACTGAAGACCTTCAGATGAGCCTGCTGGGAGTGTGCTGGGGTGTATTTGCCTGTGAGTGCAGCCTTATGGCCATCTTAGGGGTTTTTATACCCTTGAATGTTTGGTTGGAGCTGGATGACTGAGATTTAATCATATTACTTTTCAAGTGTCTTTTGGTATCTGTTCTTGGTTTGTTGTTTTTTTTTTTTTTAAAATATAGACTAGAGACTTAGGGCTCTATATTATTTCCTTGCTGGCTTGGAAGCAAGCAAGTGCTCTTCTTTTCTAGCCTGACCTCTCTCCCCTGCTCTCGCTGGAGGCTCATCTCCATAGCCTGAGGCTGGAAAAGCCTGACAAGGGGTTGCCCTGGAACCAGTGCCAGCTTATTAAATGGAACAAGGGAAGAGCTTTATATGGCAGTGACACCCCTGTGAGTCTGCCCGGGGGCACCATGAGCACGTTATGTCTAGATGTTGTCAGCCTGAGGACTGAGAGCCCCATGATAGATGCTGCTGGTGTTGTGTAGGACAGGCTGAAGTGCCACTGCCATCTTCTCAGGCTTGGGCTTTGCTCATTGGGCTGCGAGAGAAGATCCATTTAGTTTGAAATGGGTGTTAGCAAATTTCTGATGATCGCTTTAAGCAATGAACAAAGGGGTCGGTGCATCTTGAAAGGTTTGTAGTGAGGGAAGAAACTCCAAAATGAAGATACATGTTACAGGAGGGCAACATTTCTTTTATCCCATACCTAGGACCACAGCACAGATGGACAGGTCCTACTCAACCACCACACTCTGTCCCAGTCCTGGGCTGTGTCACCAACCCAGAGCAAAGCTTGCTGACACCGTCCCCACCAGCTCTCCAATTTAAGACTCTGTCCTTCCAAAAGGGAGGGATAATTTTGAAATAACTGGGAGTAGAAGAACCATACGAAAACTAGGCTGATTTTACCAGTGCACCAATCTAGGCCTGTCATTTGGGACCCAGGCTGGTGTTTGCACAGCGTTGAGCTGGCCTTGCCACCTCGGGTCAATGTTATTTCCCACCTCTCTCTGCTGTCTGCCATGGCACTGTGAAGATGTACCCTTGTGGACCTAACAAAGTAATAGAGAAATCTGCTCTCTTTTTTATGCAATTCTGGAAGAAAATGGCTTCTTTTCAGAAATAAAATGGTTTCTGCTAGAGGTTTTGCCAGCACAAATGCCCTAGTGCTGTAGCTGTGCTGTGCAGCTCTTCACAACGCAAAGTTTCTGACCTGAAGAGAAGCTTGGGTGCTGAAAAGCTTTTTTGTTCTCCAGCTGCATTCACTGGTTTAATAAAAGATCACGGTTCTCCATGTAAACCTTTCTGTCTATACCATGAATTAAACTCCTGCATCTAAAGGACTCCATTTTGACCTTAAAGACCTTGAAAACCTGTTAATATCAGGCAGATGGAAGCAGACACGTAGAACCAGGGTGGGTCATCTTTTACTTGTACACAGGCAAACAAAGCTTTGTAATATGATCAAAAGCAAAAAACATAGTTCTAAGTAGATAGAAAAGAGCCACAATGACAGATATTGGACAGCACTTTGTCCCATTATTATTCATGTATTAGTTGAAGACACAATAATATTAAAGTCACCCTCACTAAACATACACCACTTTGTCTTTTGACAGCTCCTCATAAACATTAATGAATTAAGCTGAAGTAAACACTTCTCTAGTATCAGCCTCTCCTGAACTGATCTGCAAAGGCACATTAAAGGCAATGAGGAGCATATTGCAGTTCAAGTGCATAAAAACCCCTCATTGCCCACCCAGGGCTTGACAGGAAAAAAAAATGTGGACCTTTCATCTGCTGCAGACACATTAATTACTTATCACAAGTGACTTTTATGTGCCCTGTCATTTAGACATTATACTAATGTGGGGGAATGAGAAGGGTCAGGATAAAAATACAGCTCAGAAGAACCTCATGGAGCTCAATGAAGTTGGACTGGCAGTGAGAGAGAAGATCTGTGCTTGTGTGCTGAAAAAAAAACAGAAATTGCACCCAAGTTAATCTCATCTCTCACTGGTTAGTTCTCAAAATTCAGGTGTTGCCACTTTCAGGGATTGTATTTGAAATAACAGAAGTGACAGCAGCAAAGTAACACGGAGGCAGGTAACAAGGACTGCATGTGCTGAAGCAGGGATTTGGTGGCTGTAAGGACAGGGTCAGAGCCCCTGTTTGACCCTGTGCTTTGGACAGCAGCTGGGTTTGGGAGCGAGCTGTGCTGGCACTGTGTCCAGCAGGAGGGACAAGCTCTACGTGTTCCCAGATCCATGTCACAGTCAGAGCCAGGCAGGGCTGGGCTGGCTTTAGCATGAGGGGCAAAGTACAGGACAGGACAATTTTTTTAAAAGTTCTTCACACAAAGGACTCTTTGTGTGAGTTTTGGGCAAGCAGAACTCAAACATCTGAATGTTTTTTTTTTGCTGACCTTGCAGGAACTTCTAGATGCAAACTTAATTCCTCCCAAAATACAGACAAAAAAACTTCCTTAGCATCTTAATGGTCCCTTTAGGAGAGCTGGCCAAGTCAGAAGGTAATGTTCAGTAAATCCTTGTTATCTATGCTTGCTTTACTAATGAGCCTGAGTATCATCTCTAAATCCCTGTAGCTACATCTCATATAGTGACTGGAGTGAAAATAAAATGTTTCTGTTGGGCATTTGATGTATATCACAGGCAGCTCTGCTCCAGAAATGCCTTTCCTGTTATTAGGACTTCATGGGCTTTTGAAGGGTCACCATGATGAATAAGATGGTGAAGGCCATTGGAGGGCAACATTTCAAACTGAAAATGTTACAACTATTTGAGTGTAATTGAGATAATGTGTGTTTACACAGGTCTGTTTAAGAAATGCTCCTTGGGCAAAGGCTGAGTTTGATTAAGGGCTTTCCCCTTGGATCAGGGCAAAGACAAATTCAAAAAGCAAGAGGAAAGAAAGAGCAAGGGAGGATCACAGAATCACAGAATCCCAGGGGTTGGAAGGGACCTCGAAAGATCATCCAGTCCAACCCCCCTGCCAGAGCAGGGGCACCCAGAGCACATAACACAGGAACGCATTCAGATGGGTTTAAAGGACGGAGAACCTCTCTTGACCAACTAACCACACCCTTTCTAATGCACCCCAGGATGCCATTGGCCTTCTTAGCCACAAGAGCACATTGCTGGCTCATGGTCATCCTCCTGTCTACCAGGACCCCCAGGTCCCTTTCACCTACCCTGCTCTCCAGCAGGTCTGTGCTGGTCCTGGGCAAGCTGAAAGCACCTCTCCTTTCTGCATTTTGAAATCCTTTCTATTCCAGTCTGACTTTAAAGAGGTGTTGATATTTCTGTGTGAAATTCAGCTATGTGTTTACTGCTGGAAGGATCACCAGCAGCTGTCAGAGCTGCCATCTTCTGCATGTGCACCACAATGGTCTGATTATCATCCCCTTTGGTAACCAGGAGCTAAGGTGGGGCAAGTCTCTAAGGATGTTTTTGGAGATTTTGGTAGCTTGGGTATGTATTGAGACAGACTGGATGAATTTTAGGAACTGCCTTCTTAAACATTCTCTGAAATAACTATTACTATTTCACATCACCTGTACACATAAGCCAGTTAATTTGTTTTCAGTGAACACTTGTACGAGTGAATTATTCACCCATCTGCAGTATTTATCTTTAAAATGACTAGACAGTTCAGCTCTGTGTGGAGATGTGTCTCCACATGAATTCATAAATCCAGGATCACTGGCAGGACATTTTCTGCCGGGCCTGGTGATCTATTTATTCTCCCTTTTCTTCTCTCCAAGGGTTGGTCCAGACCCTCTTGCTTTGACATGAACTGCAAGCAAACAACTTGTATAATATTTTACTACGTCCTAGTTTGAATATAAAGCTCCAGCAATCTCTCTTGACCAACTAACCACACCCTTTCTAATGCACCCCAGGATGCCATTGGCCTTCTTAGCCACAAGAGCACATTGCTGGCTCATGGTCATCCTCCTGTCTACCAGGACCCCCAGGTCCCTTTCACCTACCCTGCTCTCCAGCAGGTCTGTGCTGGTCCTGGGCAAGCTGAAAGCACCTCTCCTTTCTGCATTTTGAAATCCTTTCTATTCCAGTCTGACTTTAAAGAGGTGTTGATATTTCTGTGTGAAATTCAGCTATGTGTTTACTGCTGGAAGGATCACCAGCAGCTGTCAGAGCTGCCATCTTCTGCATGTGCACCACAATGGTCTGATTATCATCCCCTTTGGTAACCAGGAGCTAAGGTGGGGCAAGTCTCTAAGGATGTTTTTGGAGATTTTGGTAGCTTGGGTATGTATTGAGACAGACTGGATGAATTTTAGGAACTGCCTTCTTAAACATTCTCTGAAATAACTATTACTATTTCACATCACCTGTACACATAAGCCAGTTAATTTGTTTTCAGTGAACACTTGTACGAGTGAATTATTCACCCATCTGCAGTATTTATCTTTAAAATGACTAGACAGTTCAGCTCTGTGTGGAGATGTGTCTCCACATGAATTCATAAATCCAGGATCACTGGCAGGACATTTTCTGCCGGGCCTGGTGATCTATTTATTCTCCCTTTTCTTCTCTCCAAGGGTTGGTCCAGACCCTCTTGCTTTGACATGAACTGCAAGCAAACAACTTGTATAATATTTTACTACGTCCTAGTTTGAATATAAAGCTCCAGCAATGCTCTCTGCAACTGCAGCCTGGCAGGGCAGCAGCTCTCCCAGTTGAGTATAAGGCAGCATTTTTGTGTGATTTTTTTTTCCCTTGCACACAGCAGACATAATGAGCAGAAGGGATTATGTGATGAGCTGAAATTACTGAGCTAAATGAGGAATTGCAAATGTAAATCTGGAGCCTTCACAGCTTAGGGGTTGGAGCCTGCTAGCAGAGGGATGATTTTGGGATGGAGTGTCCCTTGTTCTGTTCAGAGGTGCTCAGAGCTCCCACACGCTGGGGCAGCACAAAGAGGACATGGAGGGACATAAAATTCCTTGTCTAGATATTGAGAATCCCTTGTCCCAGTGGCTGGGTCCTAGGGCTAGGAAGTAACAGGGCTTGCTCTGTATTTTGATGGCAAATGCTTTTCCTGGAGGAGAAGGGGACGAATATTACTGGCAATTGATAGTTACCTAAACTAATGATTCAGAAAATTGTTCCAACAGCTTCATCTTAAGAGAGTCTGGGTTTTAAAGAACAGTGAGGATCTCACTTAAATGGCACTCCACTGTGGTCATTAATAAAGCCATTTTTTTGTCAGGGAAGATCCAATATGATGAGCATGAGGGACTTCATCTTACTAGGCTGGAGATTTGAGGCTTGATCTCAGCTTGTGTGAACTAGGGCAGTTCCAGTCAACTGAGCAGTCATTTCCATAACCTTAGGAAGTAATCCTGAAGCTCCATGTTTTTGAAGAACAAATTTGCTGAAGCATTTACTTAAGAAAATGCATGATTTGAATAGACCAACATTTCCCCAGGTGCAGAGGAGCAAGTAGTGCCCTGTGAGGGAAAGTTTTCCTCAGGGTTACTATATGTTACAGGCACACTTTTGTCTAGTTGCTGATACGTAGTGTACAAAGAACTGTGCCTGAATTTCTCTCCTAAGAGTTTCTTTCCTCACATACTTTCTTCAGCCCTTTCCAGAAAAAGAAAAGCATGCTTCTCTGTGAGCAGAAAGTGTGGATTTTTTTCTTCACCTGCAAAGGAAAGGTTGTATTTGCCCCAGCTTTAGATTATTCTGAAATGACTCATGAATCTCACTTTGAAAATGAACTGGTTGACTACATTAAAGAGCCTTGTGAAGAAAGCAGCTAAAATACTGTAACCTATTTCCACCAATTTTTGGATTTAAGTTCTGCTAATGCATGTGTACCCTTTGTGAGTGTCAATGTGTCAAGTGTTTTACACTTGAACTTCAGTACCTGACAGTGAGAACCATGCAGCTACAGTTGGATCACTGAGCAGAAATGATCATACCCAGCCTGGCTCTGACTACTCAATACCCAAAAAACAACCTGAGCTGGAGTAGATAAACCTTATTCTGCTACAAGAAAGACTTGCCTAGTAAAAGAAGAGTCTAAATAGAAGTTGTCCTGGATTCACTAGACACCAGCTCTCTAACCTGCATAATTTCCTGATCTGAGCTGTTACCTGTGCTGTGCCTCTGTCCATGCTGCTCTAATTAGAAGAGTAACTAACAGAGCAATGTGACACTGCTAACAGGGAGGCTGAAGTTTTAGTTGAATGCACAAATTAGCTTTGAAGTTTCCTGCAGTCCTAAAGATTTTATGGTAATTTTCTATTTCTGCACAGGCATATTTGCATTTTGCATGACAGTTTAGCTCTAATCATTTGTCGGATAGTGCCAGTCTGCAGTCAGCAAGGTAGAGCCACCAACCCAGAGAGCTTTTAATATCACTGTGATCTTTGTCTGTACTGGGCATCTGGGAGCTGGCTCCTGGGGACTGAGTATAGATGTTCCAGAGCAGAAAAGGCATGAAGGCATCAGTCCATCTGAGTGAATAACCCAGACCAGGTCTGCAAAATGTTATAGGCAGCCAGGCAGGTGTGTGCTATCTGACCAATAATGCATTGTGGGACATTTCTTACCTCCCACTCTGTGGCACAGATGATGCTGACCTGTTCAAGCATGGGGCATTGTGTAACTCCTGGTTTTGCAGCAGTTACAGATGTCTGTAGGTACTTACCAGAGATATCAGTTGTATGAAGAGCTCTACCTTTGGTTTCTGCTCTTGGAAAATGAAGGAGCAAACTGAGAATTAACTTTGGAGCATAAATTCTCTGCATGTGTCCTCAGACTGATCCTACTTTCATTGAAGAGGCTGGCAGAAGGCTCTTGCTCCTTCTGCTGTGTTGAAATGCAGATTGTATTATAAAACAATTAAAAATATGGTGCCTGTCACCTGTCTTTTATTTATTTGCCAGACTGGGTTTTTTTGCAGTGCTGTGCAGTGTCCCTTCTCCCCTGACCTATCACCTCCTCTTCATCATGTCACAAATTCCTTTGCTTTTCCACACTATCCCTGTTGACTCAGTTCCACCTCTTGGTCTTGCTTGCACATCATCCCACCCAGCAAGTTGTCCTGGAGGTTCTTTTCCAAGGTAGCAGCAGATGGTGATTCCAGTGCCCTGATACATTTCAACATCAGACATTCCTTGTGTGTGCCCCCAGCCCAGCAGCTTCACTCTCCCCTGCTCCAGGTCTCCTGCTTCTTTCTTCAAAAGCTCATTCCCTCAAACTGGGGTTTCTTTTTCTGCCCAAGCCCTACCCAGCCCTGCAATGCAAAAGTCTCTCCCTAGATCTCTGCTCACCCCCCACACCTCTCTGGACCACACACAGCCAGACTGTTTCCTTGCCTTGCAATGCCTCTTCCTCATCCCTCCTCCACCAGCCTCCTCTCTTCTGCTGTGGTGGGAAAGCTCCACATTTTCCTGCCTCACTGTGTTCAGATAATGAATAATATTCACACTAACTCCCAGTTCCTCCTTCCACAGCCTTAATTGAACTTTAACCAGCTGCTGTCACAGCCCAGGCCTCATTTGTTAGCCAGTTCCTTGTCCAATTGATTATTTCACTAGCCTTGCTGGTTTAACAACCTTATTGAAGTTAATGTAAATCATATCTCCAATCTCACTCCTGTTCTCTTCTCCTGTCCCTTTCTCAGAGATATGAATCAAACATCAATATCGATTAGCATTTAATGCCAGGCACAAAGGAAAATCCACTTTAATATAATATGAAATATGAAGAAAACATTAATGAGGGCAAAGGAGAAGGCTGGAATTATGATGGCCAGCTCATCTCTTTCCTCCTACTCTGCTATGGTATGAAGACACACCTGCCTTGTGCAGTGGGCTGGGCTTTCAGACTGCATTGAAATTTGGATTTGATTTCTAAATCCAGATCTGGAAAAGTCAAGGGACTTATCACTCAAAAGGATTGACGGGTACACCTAGGGTGCTTTTATCCTCTGTACACACAGGATGGCTCCTCAAATACTAGTGTTCTGAATGTTAACATCAATCATTTTATCACAGTTGGATGTGTTAGTCACTTTCAAATGCCATGGCTCATTTAGCTGGATATTTACTCATGTTCTGCTCTGTGTTCCCCATGGAGCACACCCATATTTCTAACCGTGTACCCTGCTGCTCAGGAACCAGCAACTGAGCTCAATTATTCAAAGGGATTTTGACAGGTGAGGCCCCATTTTGATTTTGGATAGGTGTGGGCTTGCTTTGGATGGCTCATCAGGGAACTCTGAGGTATTAAGTGCTGAAAGTGCTTTCTCCTTATTAAATTGAGTCTGGTGAGGGAGAAAATACTGAATTCAGGTGTGAAGAAAAGAACCAGTTAAATCTGGAGAATCTGGTAGTAAAGAAGCTGAAGTGATCTGTAAAACTGTACTTTGATCTGGTTTACAAGCACAGCAGGGAGATCACATCTGAGCTGCAGCAAGACAAGCAGCCTCACTCTGCTGGGTAAAGGTAAGTGGGGATAAAATGAAGAGAAAACAGGTAAGAAAAAATGAAAAATAGAAGAGGAATACAGGATGAGAAGAGCAGAGGACCCATAGAGAGGTCAAAGAGCAAAAACATAATGAAAATTGCATCTATAAAAGAAAAAAATAAACCAAACCCCAGAGCACTCTTTGTGTTGTGAAATGAGTCTGTTCAATGTAGATTGCTGAGCAGCTCCAGTGGGTGGATCCAGGGTATCTGGATATACAGAGGCAGTGCTGGATGCACTTTAGGTGCACTGGGTTGGATGCTCTCCTGGGTTCTGCCTGACTTTGATGTGGTTTATCCAGGTGTGTGTGAGGGAGGAAGCTGTACCCTGAGAGCAGTTGTCAAGTAATGACAGGGTATGACAATAAGAAAAATAATGCTAAAAAAGATTATGAGAGACATCTAATCTGGAGATCTGCCATTATACTTCAAACATCAGATCTTCCTAGGAAAAAAGCCACTCTTACCTCAAGTTGTTTTTTTATCATGAACTTTGAAGATGCTTCAGTGTTTACCAGTATCTGCTGATTGTTTGATCTTGAAGTTCAGTGTAATCTCTGCCAGATTTGTGATCTGCTGAAGGAAAAAGCAGAGTTATATTTTTTTCTGCACTATGGAGGAACTAGAGATGCTGCAGCCTTCTAAATCATTATTGCTTGTTAGGAAAACTTTTGTTTTCACTGGTGCTGGATGACAGCTTGTTTTAATTTTGCTGTGTGAGGATCCTCTCTATCAATGACCTGCACTCTTTTAAAGTGAGAATATAAAGCAATTGACATGAAATCAATACTAATTCAGGAGTGTGTTGTGTTTTTTCCTCTGTTTGTAGCAGATACTTATCAGCATGTTACGAGCTGGAAGTGCAAAGCTGTTGAACTTCCAAAGGCAGGAGTCTGAGGTTCTGGGAGGGATGGTCCTGAATGATCACAGGCAGTGTCCTTTGGGCCATGACTGTGTTCTGTGCTCAACTAAATGTTGAGATTGCATGTCAGTTTTGTGTTGCTGTTTTTTATCTAAATCTGTTAACTGCAATTATTTCCAAGACATAGACAATATGGTCTAGACTTCACAGCCGCTTCTCTCAGAATTGTGTTGAGCAACTGCTTATTTTGGGCAGTGTTTGACTGATCCGTTCTATTTTGTTTCATTTTAAGTGGGAGTAAAGGTAGAGAAGGAGGTTTTTTAATAGGTTTAAAACAGTTTTCACTTGTGAATCTAGGATCAGGACTAGACTTTCAAACCATCACAGCAGAGATATTACAGCAAAGTTTAAAGGAAGCTCAAACAGAAATAATGGGGGTTTTATTGAGGTTTCTCCCAGTGTATAAGACATTAAGTGGCAGGAATCCTGGGGATGTGAGAGAGAAAAGCTGCTATCTGTGGATCAGTCTGGCCCTGGACTCACTGCAGGATGCTCTATCTGTTGGCCATGCTGAAGACTAAGTTATGAACAGTTTCCTATTTAAAGACAGGAATATGATATTTGATGTAGATTGGAAGCTGGTAACTCTGGAAGGACTCCCAGAGGAACTTGCTGTGCAAAGAGCAATAAGCCAGGACGATTTGAGGGGCAACGTCTCAGGAGACTGAAGCAAAAAAAATCTTCAGTGTAGATGACAGAGGAAAACCTTCCAATCTTTTATTAAACAGTAATCTAAGCCAACCTTGTCAACAGAGGCTTGTGCTCAGGAGATTTGAGGTTTATTTCTGGCTTTGTAACTTATTTTTCACCTTAAGCAAGTAATTTTATTGTTCTCAGCTTCATTTTCCCATGCTT